>NC_046986.1:3348910-3441410 GCF_009769545.1 Cyclopterus lumpus
TATTGTGCTGTTTAAATTAATTCAATTTATTTCAATGTAACTGCAGCCGGCGGTTGTTGTTGTTGTTGTTGTTGTTGTTACGCTTTAAATCAAATGTAATTTCACTGGGATCCGGGCGGATATCGATCAGAGAATCTTTACGACCGATACTAAATCTTGTAGCTCGCATCAATGCGATCAATACCACCCCTTCACACACACACACACACACACACACACACACACACACCCTCAGATTGTGAACCCTCTCCTCCTAATGACACAACACTCATTTGATTTAACGAGCATGTGATTCAGTGATTACCAGTTGATAGTCAAATGAAAACGGACGATTATTTGGAAAATGAAGTGGCCTGTTGTCGTTGTTGTTGTTGCTGTTGTTGATGTTGTTGAATCGATTCCAGACAAAATGATGAGAGCAATTTCATAGGATAGTAAGCACATTTAAAAGAATAGTGGGTGACACTTTCCATGAGGCCTATTTATATAATGCACGATAAACATATATAATATATATATATATATATATATATATATAAACATATTGATTTATAGCACACAATATAACGCATTTTAGCGTTATATTGTGTAAGTGTCATAATACTTCATAATAAAAAATTCAAATAAATAATTTATATTTAAAATATTTGTATAATCACTGTTATAATGAATTCTAATGTTAAAAAAGTCACTCTAGGTGCTCATTGTTTGATTTAAATAAAAATAAAATATCATGAAAGCGTTGTAAAATGCATTTTAATCACTTTTATAATGCATCGTAATGTTATTAAAGTAGTCATTGTTGGCTTTAAGGAAAGTACAAATTAATTTAGTGTAATTTTAATGAATGTGTGTTTAAATATATATATATATATTTTATTATTTTACTTTAAGCAAACAACGGCGACATGGAGTGATTTATTTCCCCACTATAATGCATAACAACATAGCTCATAAAGCATTGTACACATATTATAATGCATTGCTAATACGCCCCTCAGAGTCCTACGTGGCCGACTTTGACGGCAGGAGCTCGTTGCTGTACCGGTTCAACCAGAAGTCCATGTCCACGGTGAAGGACGTGGTCTCTCTGCGCTTCAAGAGCCACCAGGCCGAGGGGGTCCTGCTGCACGGGGAGGGCCAGAGGGGGGATTACATCACCCTGGAGCTTCACCGGGGGGCCCTGGACCTCTACCTCAACTTAGGTGAGCCGGAAACATCCGGAACTACGGCAGCGTGGTGGTTGGTCATGTGTCCGTCCCAACTCAGTTCCAGTAATAGTTTTTTTTTCTTCATAATAATACAAAGAATTGCTTTTAAATGTGTTTAAAATGTGTTTTTTAAATTGCTAAATTTGACAGCCGAAAAAAAAGAAAAGAAAAAAAGAAAAAACAAAAGATCTAAGATAAATTAAATGGATTATTATTATTATTATTATTATTATTATTATTATTATTATTATCTATCTTCGAGTCAGATTGCTGTTTTCCAAGAAAACGCATTTCATTCGGAACAAGACGGAAAAAAAGAGAATTCATTTAAACCAGAAAATGGTTGAGGGTAAATATTCACTTGATTCCCAGAATGGTGAAAATATTTGTTCTTAAATAACAATGTAATCTAGCTTACTTCATACCATTTTATATATATATATATATATATATATATATTATTTTATTTTAATTAATATTATTTTATTTTATATATATATTTATATATAATTTATTTATTATTATTTACATGGTTGACAATTGTGGGTAAATAATTCCCTTGATTACGAGAAAGGTAAGGGAAACCTAGCTGACTTCATACCATATTTATATTTTTAGATATATATATATATATATATATATATTATTTTATTATAATGAATACATATTGTATTCTCTATATATTTATATATATTATTGTATTTTAATAATAATAATTTTATTTTAATTTATATGTATTTATACATCACTTATATATATTTAACTATATATACATATTATTTTATTTTAATAATAATCATTTTATTTTACTTGATATATATTTATATATAATTTATATATCTATCATTATTTATATATTCTTTCCGCCTGTCTGTTTCCTTTGTGCTTCTGCAGACGACAGCCGGCCGAGGTTCAGCAGCGGCCGCGTGGCCGTCACCGTGGGCAGCCTGCTGGACGACCAGCAGTGGCACTCGGTGCACATCGAGCGCTTCAACAAGCAGGTCAACCTCACGGTGGACTCCCACACACAGCACTTCCACACCAAAGGGGAGGGGCACTCTCTGGAGGTGGACTACGAGGTGAGATCCCCTCAGATGGTTCGGTTACGATCACCGCAGCTTGTGTTTGTATCCGGTGGTGAATTCATCCGCCGAGGGCCGGACGACCCAATCAGTGTTGGCATAGTGACGAGCAAACATGTACTCAATGAAGTTATTTTTATTATCTCAAAGGAGTATCAGACCTCTGAAGACTTTGGCTTCTCGCATTGTCTTCTTCACATCTGTATTGTCGGTTATTCCAGAACATCACAAACATATTCAAACCCAAACTCGAATACATTTTGAGATATGCCCTCTTACAGTAAATTAAACCCATACATTGACTCAACCCCCTCCTCCTGCTCAGTGATTGCCCAATCGCATGTGTAGCAACCGTGGCATGCAGCCATCCGGTGCATATTTAACACTCTTTTACAGGGATCTCCTTTTTAAATGAATCCGCCTGAGAGATTATTCTCAAACCAACCCAGAGATCTATTTCAACCTCAGAGCCCCTCGCGATGGATAAGCCTCTCGAGAGGCAGATGAGCTACGAATGGCATGACCCTACTCGGCCTCCGATTGGCCGGCACTCTTCTCTGTCGTTGGTTGGACTGCTTAGGTTTAGTCGGGAAGAGTGAGGCCGGTTAGGGTTGGTGGGATTCGGAATAATCCCCTGGGGGGCTTAGGGAGGGTCTGTATGTTCTGGGGTTCTGGTTGAGCCAGCAGATATCCGGGCAACTGGAGATCAGCCCCATATTGGCAACTGGAGATCAACAACTGGAGATCAGCCCCATATTGGCAACTGGAGATCAACAACTGGAGATCAGCCCCATATTGGCAACTGGAGTTCAACAACTGGAGATCAGCCCCATATTGGCAACTGGAGATCGACAACTGGAGATCAGCCCCATATTGGCAACTGGAGATCAACAACTGGAGATCAGCCCCATATTGGCAACTGGAGATCAACAACTGGAGATCAGCCCCATATTGGCAACTGGAGATCGGCAACTGGAGATCAGCCCCATATTGGCAACTGGAGATCGGCAACTGGAGATCAGCCCCATATTGGCAACTGGAGATCGGCAACTGGAGATCAGCCCCACATTGGCAACTGGAGATCAACAACTGGAGATCAGCCCCATATTGGCAACTGGAGATCAACAACTGGAGATCAGTCCCATATTGGCAACTAGAGATGAACAACTGGAGATCAGCCCCATATCCGCAACTAGAGATCAACAACTGGAGATCAGCCCCATATCCGCAACTAGAGATCAACAACTGGAGATCAGCCCCATATTGGCAACTGGAGATCAACAACTGGAGATCAGCCCCATATTGGCAACTGGAGATCAACAACTGGAGATCAGCCCCATATTGGCAACTGGAGATCGGCAACTGGAGATCAGCCCCATATTGGCAACTGGAGATCGGCAACTGGAGATCAGCCCCATATTGGCAACTGGAGATCGGCAACTGGAGATCAGCCCCACATTGGCAACTGGAGATCAACAACTGGAGATCAGCCCCATATTGGCAACTGGAGATCAACAACTGGAGATCAGCCCCATATTGGCAACTGGAGATCGGCAACTGGAGATCAGCCCCATATTGGCAACTGAAGATGCGAGACTGGAGTTGGAGTTGAGCGACAGCGTTTACAACCGGATTGTCTAACAAGTCCGTTTACGAGCCGATTTAAAACCGTAACAAGCTCAACGGTCTTCAGACGATAGCTGGCGGGTTCCCGGATTAAATTTCAGGCAATGCGTTGCCCCTCTTTTAGTCTTCACCTGCAGTCAACCAAAGCCTGCTGGGACGTGATTGGTCAATACTACCCGGGACTACAAACGCTTTCCAATACCAAAATCTTGTGGTCTCCAGAGATCCTGGGCACGTGTGCTTTTGTTTATTGGACGTTAGAGCTGATGAAATATGATCATGTCAGTCGCCGTTGACGATTGCCGGACTGGAAATCAGAAGCCAGCTGTTTTTTTTTTTTTAATGCCTCATTCTAAAATCAAGAGCCCATTGTTTCAAAAAAAATGTAATGCGAATGACGAATTCATTCTGCCGCAGTTATTTTTAAACCGCATTAGTGCCGTGTGAGGATGGAACGATAAGGGTGTAATCCTGATAAAAAATCACCCTTCGTAGTCGCAGTTTGAATTTGCATAATTACAGCAACATGCATACTGGCTCCTGGGAAACGACAGCTTTCAAAAGGATTTTTAAGAACCCGGCTGTCGGGGTTCTCTTCCAGGCCGCCTCAAGAGCAATAGTGAGGACCAACTCTGATGTGGCAAATGACGAGGTCCGGCTCACAGTCCGAAGTCACCTCTGCAAAGGTGGAATAGGACATGCAAAGGTGGAATAGGACCTGCAAAGGTAGAATAGGACCTGCAAAGGTGGAATAAGCTCTGCAAAGGTGGAATAGGACCTGCAAAGGTAGAATAGGACCTGCAAAGGTGGAATAAGCTCTGCAAAGGTGGAATAGGACATGCAAAGGTGGAATAGGACCTGCAAATGTAGAATAAGCTCTGCAAAGGTGGAATAGGACATACAAAGGTGGAATAGGACCTGCAAAGGTAGAATAGGACCTGCAGAGGTGGAATAGCCTCCACAAAGGTAGAATAAGCTCTGCAAAGGTGGAATAAGACATGCAAAGGTGGAATAAGACCTGGAAAGGTAGAATAGGACCTGCAAAGGTGGAATAAGCTCTGCAAAGGTGGAATAGGACATGCAAAGGTGGTATAAGACCAGCAAAGGTAGAATAGGACCTGCAAAGGTGGAATAAGCTCTGCAAAGGTGGAATAGGACATGCAAAGGTGGAATAGGACCTGCAAATGTAGAATAAGCTCTGCAAAGGTGGAATAGGACATGCAAAGGTGGAATAGGACCTGCAAAGGTAGAATAGGACCTGCAGAGGTGGAATAGCCTCCACAAAGGTAGAATAAGCTCTGCAAAGGTGGAATAAGACATGCAAAGGTGGAATAAGACCTGGAAAGGTAGAATAGGACCTGCAAAGGTGGAATAAGCTCTGCAAAGGTGGAATAGGACATGCAAAGGTGGTATAAGACCTGCAAAGGTAGAATAGGACCTGCAAAGGTGGAATAAGCTCTGCAAAGGTGGAATAGGACATGCAAAGGTGGAATAGGACCTGCAAAGGTAGAATAAGCTCTGCAAAGGTGGAATAGGACATGCAAAGGTGGAATATGACCTGCAAAGGTAGAATAGGACCTGCAGAGGTGGAATAGCCTCCACAAAGGTAGAATAAGCTCTGCAAAGGTGGAATAGGACATGCAAAGATAGAATAGGACCTGCAAAGGTGGAATAAGTTCTGCAAAGGTGGAATAGGACATGCAAAGATAGAATAGGACCTGCACAGGTGGAATAAGCTCCACAAAGGTGGAATAAGCTCTGCAAAGGTGGAATAGGACATGCAAAGGTGGAATAGGATCCACAAAGGTAGAATAGGACCTGCACAGGTGTAATAAGCTCCACAAAGGTAGAATAGGATCCACAAAGGTAGAATAGGACCTGCACAGGTGTAATAAGCTCCACAAAGGTGGAATAGGATCCACAAAGGTAGAATAGGACCTGCACAGGTGGAATAAGCTCCACAAAGGTGGAATAGGATCCACAAAGGTAGAATAGGACCTGCACAGGTGGAATAAGCTCCACAAAGGTAGAATAGGACCTGCAAAGGTGGAATAAGCTCTGCCAGCCAAGTTCCTCCACTCCAAAATCGGTAAAAAAAAAGCTTTTGTGCACGGGGGGGGGGGGGGGGGGGGGGGGGGGAGGCATTGTCAAGTTGAATAAAACTGGCGTGGCACTAAGATGCATCTTGGTTGGGCCTGAAGAGCTCGGAGCAGAGCATCGTGGGCACAACGGCGCTCTGCAGCGAGTGGGCGTCGTTTTCTCACTCGATGAATCACCAGCCGGTGAGGATGTGTGAGCAGAGTATTTTGAGACCGCACAGAATGTGAATCTCGCATTATGTAAACACAACTTTTTTTCCCGTTGTGAATACACGAATTGTTTGACTTCAAATCGTCTGACGCTAAGAGCTCCACCGCTTTCTGTTCCCCCGTCACAGCTGAGCTTCGGAGGCATCCCGCTGCCCGGTAAACCCGGCACCTTCCTGAGGAAGAACTTCCACGGCTGCGTGGAGAACCTCTACTACAACGGGATCAACGTCATCGACCTGGCCAAGAGACGCAAGCCACAGATACACAGCGTGGTGAGTTCAGCTGAAGAATCCACGTTTTAGCTCTGGAACATCAACAATATATATATATATATATATATAGATATATAGATATATCTATATATCTATATATATATCGGTTTGATTGTTTTACCCCCGTGAAGCAAAATGTAGATTTATCATAGGAAAAAGGTATGTAGCAATGACAGATAAGATGTAGCATTATTATAATTGTCACGTTGTTTCTAGAAGACCTAATTTGATGAGATTTTCTCTGCTCTGTTGACCGACTTGAGCGCTCTTCAGCTTTCGAGTGTAGATCCAGGTGGAGGCCATCTTTAGTGCTCCAGGAAATACAATTTACTGCATTCAAAAGACACTTTTCCGTTTGAAAGGCACATCTTCTCTACTGGTAACGATGGAAACTAATTTAATGATGTATAAAGAGAGACGGGTAAAAGAAACAAGGTGCACAAGAGCACGTATTTATACAATATATGCCTATTTACATATATATTACATATTCAGTGTAATTCTATGGTTTGGCTGTGCAGACTGGAGTCTCTGCAAAAGGTTGAGGACCAGAGACAGAGTGAAGGCATGAATGTAGCTTCTCGTACGTCTCCGTGATGACAGCTGCTTCCATTCCCTCAAGAGGTCATCCTCAAGAGGTCATCCTCAAGAGGTCATCCTCAAGAGGTCATCCTCAAGAGGTCATCCTCAAGAGGTCATCCTCAAGAGGTCATCTCTGTTCGGGCGGTGATTGATATAAAGATATGAAGACGTTCAGCGTTAAATAAACAAGTGTGACGGTCGAGTGTGCAGGAAGGTATTAATATGCAGCTCGTGAGCTGTTGTTTAAACGCCCTGTAGATTATTTCAGAAGCATTTGACCTTTTGACCTCAAGGCTCAAGGTCGGTTCCTTGTCTCCTGCATGTCCTCGGGCGCTGAGGATGAGTCAAATGCAGAGGTCAAATTGTATGTGTGTATATATATATATATATGGACATAATAAAGTTAAAGCATGATTAACAAAGCAATGCATCCAATAGAACCGATTCTTCGCTACCAACAATTCCAAAAAGACCTGACAGTACTCGTTATCTACGGTTCTGCGGTTCTTTTTGGTTCCTGCAGGGGTTAAAAAAAAAAACACCGGTGTCCCAAGCTGCATTGCAGGAGGAGAGCTAGTTAGCCGTTAGCAGCCGGTGGGCGGCACAGACCCGACAGCTAACGTTACGAGGTCGCATCGCGTTACATTGCGATGCGTTCGAGGTCGATGCGTGAAAAATGTGGGTAAATTGTCACGTTATCGTGGTGTGTTCAAATGTAATCTTGTAAAATGTCGTTTTTTGGCAAGAAACTATTGGGGATTATTAATAAATTAGCAAAAAGAAACTAAAGGACACGGGATTTATTCAAATTGTAACCTCACGGTGGCGCTAGAGGAGCAGTCGGAGGATAGTCACGAGGACGCATCCTCTGGGGGACCACGCATGTCTGTAAAAAGAGGGATTCGTGGGAAATCCGTCCATCGGTCACGGAGAATATTATTTACGTCTGGTCTAAAATGGCGGACGGACCCGTTTCTGCTCGCCGTGCCGCATTCTGGAAGGAGAAAGAGAGAATAACGGCATAAAAAAAAAGCAATCACGACATCCAATGTGATCCTAACTGCTCTATCATTAAGTCCAAGTGTGCGAATGGATTCATTTGAAGAGTCGACCCCCCCCCCCCCCTCGGCCACAGATCCACACGGCCGCCACCTTTTAAAGTCTTGATTGCCGCGTTAAGAAAAGAAGAAAAAAAGAAACCGGTCCCTCCGCTGACAACGGGGAGCGGCGAGCTGTCACGATGGACGTCCGTAATGGAATTTCAATGGGGACCATCTCCCCCCGAAGGTCGCCTCACATCGAGAGTCAAAAGAGCCGTGATTGCCCTGGAGGCGCCGGCACTAATGGGACTCTGACCTCGGCGGACGCAGCCAGCCGGCCGGTGTCGGAGCGGACCCCACGCGACCTCTCAGAATTACACCGGAAAAAACGTACACTTTAATGGTTTTTATGTCTTTTGTTTCTTTTCCTTTATCTCGGGGGGGGGGGGGGGGGGGGGGGTTCAGCCATATTGGTTTGGAGCAGATACATGTCAGGGGATTCATCTCGGACTCTTTTCCCCATTTCTTCTCACTTTAGACAACAACTTTTATCTCTGTTTAATTCATAACGAGGGAAACGTTGGCTTGGCTCCATGAGGATACTTCAACAGCTTAAGAAATACTCTTTGTTTGATAAGAAGATCAGGTACCTCTTCCATATCTGCAATGCAAACATCACCCGCTATCGTAGCTTAGCATAAGGACAGGAAACAGGAAGCAGGGACTCTGGCTCTTTTCAAACAAAGTGGGTTCAGACAACCAAACCACTCGGTTCTTACTACTTAAAAAAAAGAGAAGAAGAAGATGAGAACATAATCTTCTTGCCAGCGTTTGCATGGATATGCTCTGAGACAGAGAGATATCATTTGAAAAAGACGTGAGGCTTCATGAGGCTTCATGGACAGACGTGAGGCTTCATGAGGCTTCATGGACAGACGTGAGGCTTCATGGATAGACGTGAGGCTTCATGAGGCTTCATGGACAGACGTGAGGCTTCATGAGGCTTCATGGATAGACGTGAGGCTTCATGGATAGACGTGAGGCTTCATGAGGCTTCATGGATAGACGTGAGGCTTCATGAGGCTTCATGGACAGACGTGAGGCTTCATGGATAGACGTGAGGCTTCATGAGGCTTCATGGACAGACGTGAGGCTTCATGAGGCTTCATGGATAGACGTGAGGCTTCATGAGGCTTCATGGATAGACGTGAGGCTTCATGAGGCTTCATGGACAGACGTGAGGCTTCATGAGGCTTCATGGATAGACGTGAGGCTTCATGAGGCTTCATGGATAGACGTGAGGCTTCATGAGGCTTCATGGATAGACGTGAGGCTTCATGAGGCTTCATGGATAGACGTGAGGCTTCATGGACAGACATGAGGCTTCATGGACAGACGTGAGGCTTCATGGATAGACGTGAGGCTTCATGAGGCTTCATGGACAGACGTGAGGCTTCATGGACAGACGTGAGGCTTCATGAGGCTTCATGGACAGACGTGAGGCTTCATGAGGCTTCATGGACAGACGTGAGGCTTCATGAGGCTTCATGGATAGACGTGAGGCTTCATGAGGCTTCATGGACAGACGTGAGGCTTCATGAGGCTTCATGGACAGACGTGAGGCTTCATGGACAGACGTGAGGCTTCATGAGGCTTCATGGATACCCGTGAGGCTTCATGGACAGACGTGAGGCTTTATGGACAGACGTGAGGCTTCATGAGGCTTCATGGACAGACGTGAGGCTTCATGAGGCTTCATGGACAGACGTGAGGCTTCATGGATAGACGTGAGGCTTCATGAGGCTTCATGGACAGACGTGAGGCTTCATGGATAGACGTGAGGCTTCATGGACAGACGTGAGGCTTCATAAGGCTTCATGGATAGACGTGAGGCTTCATGAGGCTTCATGGATAGACGTGAGGCTTCATGAGGCTTCATGGATAGACGTGAGGCTTCATGAGGCTTCATGGACAGACGTGAGGCTTCATGAGGCTTCATGGATAGACGTGAGGCTTCATGAGGCTTCATGGATAGACGTGAGGCTTCATGAGGCTTCATGGATAGACGTGAGGCTTCATGAGGCTTCATGGACAGACGTGAGGCTTCATGAGGCTTCATGGACAGACGTGAGGCTTCATGAGGCTTCATGGATAGACGTGAGGCTTCATGAGGCTTCATGGACAGACGTGAGGCTTCATGAGGCTTCATGGACAGACGTGAGGCTTCATGGAGAGACGTGAGGCTTCATGAGGCTTCATGGATACCCGTGAGGCTTCATGGACAGACGTGAGGCTTTATGGACAGACGTGAGGCTTCATGAGGCTTCATGGACAGACGTGAGGCTTCATGGATAGACGTGAGGCTTCATGAGGCTTCATGGACAGACGTGAGGCTTCATGGATAGACGTGAGGCTTCATGGACAGACGTGAGGCTTCATGAGGCTTCATGGATAGACGTGAGGCTTCATGAGGCTTCATGGATAGACGTGAGGCTTCATGAGGCTTCATGGATAGACGTGAGGCTTCATGAGGCTTCATGGACAGACGTGAGGCTTCATGAGGCTTCATGGACAGACGTGAGGCTTCATGAGGCTTCATGGATAGACGTGAGGCTTCATGAGGCTTCATGGACAGACGTGAGGCTTCATGAGGCTTCATGGACAGACGTGAGGCTTCATGAGGCTTCATGGACAGACGTGAGGCTTCATGAGGCTTCATGGATAGACGTGAGGCTTCATGAGGCTTCATGGACAGACGTGAGGCTTCATGAGGCTTCATGGACAGACGTGAGGCTTCATGAGGCTTCATGGATAGACGTGAGGGCGCCACCGAGCATGAGAAAACAAATAACCACGTTTGCTCTAAAGTGCCAAATTATTCCTTTAATCGTCGTGCACTTTTCTATCATTATTATGAATTTCCGTGATCATCTTGGAAAGTGCAAAGCGCCGCCGATGATGAACTGACAACTGATGACGAATAATTGAGCCGCTTGAAGGTGACATTTAATTAGTGTGGGTGGGGCTTCGCTCATCCCCGCCATCTGTTCCCCGGTTCTCTCTCTCTCTGCATATCAATATGTCACAACGAGACGAGTCCTTGTGGTTTCTCTCTCGCCGTCCTCCAGGGCAACGTGACCTTCTCGTGTTCGCCGCCCCAGCTGGTGGCCTGCACCTTCCTGAGCTCCAGCAGCAGCTTCCTGTCGCTCCCGGCGCCGGCGCCGGCGGCGGGGGGGTCTGCCGCGGGGGGGTTCTCCGTCCGCTTCCAGTTCAGGACGTGGAACCCGGACGCGCTGCTGCTCTCCGTGCAGCTGAACCCGGAGCCCCGCCGGCTGGAGCTGCAGGTCAACGGCAGCCGGCTGCAGCTGACCCTCCACGGCTCGGAGAGGACCAGATCGGAAGTCTCAGCCGGTGAGTCCACGGCGTCGTTTTCGTGAACATTAACTCTCACCGACGTCTGGAGAGATGTTCTGGACTCAAATGTGGGGGGGTCAGAGGTCACCGTGACCATCATGTGTGTTTCTGGTCGTAATTCAAGAATGAAAACGCTGATTCATGAATGTTTTATGATGAAGGAAATACACTCGCTGTGTTTCTCAGAGCTGCAGGAGACACACGGAAGGTTTTAGTGAGGAAAACACCTTTTGTTTGTTTACTGGAGGATTCCACGTGAGCCGCTTCTCTATTTCCTGACTCCTCGTCTCCTGTCTCCTCGTCTCCTCTGTCCTCCTGTCTGTGACCCTGAAATCGATCTCATCGTTCCATCTTGAAGGACTTCCAAATTCCTAAAATGCATCTGGAGGAGACAGGAGAGAGGAGACAGGAGAGAGGAGACAGGAGAGAGGAGACAGGAGAAAGGAGACAGGAGAGAGGAGAGAGGACAGAGGAGAGAGGAGAAAGGACACAGGAGAGAGGAGAGAGGAGACAGGAGAGAGGAGACAGGAGAAAGGAGACAGGAGAGAGGAGACAGGAGAAAGGAGAGAGGAAACAGGACAGAGGAGAGAGGAGAAAGGACACAGGAGAGAGGACAGACGAGACAGGAGAGAGGAGACAGGACAGAGGAGAGAGTACAGAGGAGAGAGGACAGAGGAGAGAGGAGAATGCAGAGAGGAGACAGGAGAGAGGAGACAGGACAGAGGAGAGAGGACACAGGAGAGAGGACAGAGGAGACAGGACAGAGGAGACAGGACAGAGGAGAGAGGAGAAAGGACACATGAGAGAGGACAGAGGAGAGAGGAGAATGCAGAGAGGAGACAGGAGAGAGGAGACAGGACAGAGGAGAGAGGACACAGGAGAGAGGACAGAGGAGACAGGAGAGAGGAGACATGACAGAGGAGACAGGACAGAGGAGACAGGAGAGAGGAGGCACAGGTGTATCCTTCTCTTTTTTTTACATCTAAAAGAGGCGCGACAGGTTCTTGTCATATTGTGCCACGTGTCGAATTTAATGAACACAATTATCATAATGTTGTTATCAACACTGTTGAGCTCCTTGGACGGAGGCTATTAAATACAGAGTGGAAAAAAAAGAAAAGACGTGACGTCGCTTTAAAGCGAGGATGCCTCGACTCCTCTCTCCTCTCTCCTCTCTCCTCGCAGGGGGGCGGGACTAAGATCCGAGGAGAGGAATCGAGGACGCACCGAGTAAACAAGAAGAGCCGAGAGCTCGAACAAAGACTAGTCGGCCTCGCGCCAGTAATTTCACCCGACGTACTTTTAACACCTTTTGTCCTCAATGAACTCTACAAAAGAAAAAGAAGTTTGATGTTCTTGAATGGACTCGTGGAGGAGGAGCAGGAGAGGGAACCGATCTGTACGGGATCGCTCCGCAAATACAACTCAGATAACTGTGATTGTTTTGGGGGAGCCAGACTTTCAGCAGATGGCGGGGCTGCAGGGAAATATAGATGGAGGAGACAACCTCAGCCAAGAGACAATATTCCCTTTTATATAATTTAGCTCAAGCTGTATTTAATTACCAATCTGCAGGGGGGGGGGGGGTGGCGTCTCTTATTTGTAATAACAAGGAAAAAGTTCCAGTGAAGAGATGTGATATTAGTTTGACTTGCAGGAATTGACTTCTCAGTAATTTTGGGGGGTGTTTATCTATTTATTAATCGACACAGATTCCTTTGGGGGGGGGGGGGTTCCCCCTCCTTTTCCTTTCGAGGTCACCGCTGAAATTATTATCGAGCGAGAGCTCCGATAGCATCTCGGTTACACATTTCGTTGAGGCTCATCCGGATACTTATTTTTTAAGCGTGCCAAGAGAGAGATAAGCCCTCGGATGTCGACCGGTAAATGTGATTAAAAACGCAGATTTATCCAGAGTGAATGCCGCAGACATGCCAGGGGGGGGGGGGGGGGCCTTCATTTCATTAAGGGGCCCCCCCAAAAGAGAGTCGGGTGCATGCTACTCGGAGCGGCTGGTAAATCTGCTTTATGATGGATGTGCCGAATGGTAGCGGAGAAAACTGGAGCCGCTGCTGGTAAATGTGTGTTGTTCCCCGCGGTGTTACGGATCAGCTGGGTCAGTAAACAGCCACGGATATCTTAATCCAAAGAGGGCACCTGTCGCCGGCACTCGGCCCCCAACGGCATCACCTGCAAAACAAAACAAAAAAACGTGTTCACAGCCAGAGAAAAACAGTGGGAAATTGTGGGGTATTAATTAAAAAGTAAGGCAAGTTCATGGATATCATAGGGCCCATGCTCACCTTTTCACACCTCTCTCCTCCCGGAGTGCATCACACGACTCACAGCGACGTCTGATCCCAGAGCAGCAGAGGTGTCTCAGCGCCATCATTAAACCGAGCTGCCGGGCTGCAAAGGTTGCTGCGAATAATTTAAAATGTTTCTAAATTTAAACCCCTGCTCTTCTTTTCGAGTTTTATATACAATATATATATATATATATATATATAATATTTTATATAAATATATATTTATATATATATATAAATATTTATATTTATAATATTTCTTTTATTTATATATATATAAATATATATTTATTTAATTTTTTATATATATTTATATACTGTATATAAATATATTTATATATATAAATACAGTATATTTATTTATTTATATATATGTATATATTTTCATATATATATATATATATATATATATTTAAATAAATATAATAAGTAACAAAAAAAAAAAAAGTAGACAGTAGAAAAAGCTTGAGGAGAAATGCAATTGGGCGTGTTGGAGAAAGTGCTGCACTGGTGCTAAGTGCACGAGAGCGTTAATGTGGAAAACCCCCGATCGATCTGCATGAAGCTGTCACATGAAGCTGTGACATGAAGCTGTGACATGAAGCTGTGACATGAAGCTGTGACATGAAGCTGTGACATGAAGCTGTCACATGAAGCTGTGACATGAAGCTGTGACATGAAGCTGTGACATGAAGCTGTGACATGAAGCTGTGACATGAATGAAGCTGTCACATGAAGCTGTGACATGAAGCTGTCACATGAAGCTGTGACATGAATGAAGCTGTCACATGAAGCTGTGACATGAAGCTGTGACATGAAGCTGTCACATGAAGCTGTGACATGAAGCTGTGACATGAAGCTGTGACATGAATGAAGCTGTCACATGAAGCTGTGACATGAAGCTGTGACATGAAGCTGTGACATGAAGCTGTGACATGAAGCTGTCACATGAAGCTGTGACATGAAGCTGTCACATGAAGCTGTGACATGAAGCTGTGACATGAAGCTGTGACATGAAGCTGTGACATGAAGCTGTCACATGAAGCTGTGACATGAAGCTGTCACATGAAGCTGTCACATGAAGCTGTGACATGAAGCTGTGACATGAAGCTGTGACATGAAGCTGTGACATGAATGAAGCTGTGACATGAAGCTGTGACATGAAGCTGTGACATGAAGCTGTGACATGAAGCTGTGACATGAAGCTGTGACATGAAGCTGTCACATGAAGCTGTGACATGAAGCTGTGACATGAAGCTGTGACATGAAGCTGTGACATGAAGCTGTCACATGAAGCTGTGACATGAAGCTGTCACATGAAGCTGTCACATGAAGCTGTGACATGAAGCTGTGACATGAAGCTGTGACATGAAGCTGTGACATGAATGAAGCTGTGACATGAAGCTGTGACATGAAGCTGTGACATGAAGCTGTGACATGAAGCTGTGACATGAAGCTGTCACATGAAGCTGTGACATGAAGCTGTGACATGAAGCTGTGACATGAAGCTGTGACATGAAGCTGTCACATGAAGCTGTGACATGAAGCTGTCACATGAAGCTGTCACATGAAGCTGTGACATGAAGCTGTGACATGAAGCTGTGACATGAAGCTGTGACATGAAGCTGTCACATGAAGCTGTGACATGAAGCTGTGACATGAAGCTGTGACATGAAGCTGTGACATGAATGAAGCTGTGACATGAAGCTGTGACATGAAGCTGTGACATGAAGCTGTGACATGAAGCTGTCACATGAAGCTGTGACATGAAGCTGTCACATGAAGCTGTGACATGAAGCTGTGACATGAAGCTGTCACATGAAGCTGTGACATGAAGCTGTGACATGAAGCTGTGACATGAAGCTGTGACATGAAGCTGTCACATGAAGCTGTGACATGAAGCTGTGACATGAAGCTGTCACATGAAGCTGTGACATGAAGCTGTGACATGAAGCTGTCACATGAAGCTGTCACATGAAGCTGTCACATGAAGCTGTGACATGAAGCTGTCACATGAAGCTGTCACATGAAGCTGTGACATGAAGCTGTGACATGAAGCTGTCACATGAAGCTGTGACATGAAGCTGTGACATGAAGCTGTCACATGAAGCTGTCACATGAAGCTGTGACATGAAGCTGTGACATGAAGCTGTGACATGAAGCTGTGACATGAAGCTGTGACATGAAGCTGTGACATGAAGCTGTGACATGAAGCTGTCACATGAAGCTGTCACATGAAGCTGTCACATGAAGCTGTCACATGAAGCTGTCACATGAAGCTGTCACATGAAGCTGTCACATGAAGCTGTGACATGAAGCTGTCACATGAAGCTGTCACATGAAGCTGTGACATGAAGCTGTGACATGAAGCTGTGACATGAAGCTGTGACATGAAGCTGTGACATGAAGCTGTGACATGAAGCTGTGACATGAAGGTTTCTGACACGATTAAAACAAACAAGATGTCCGAGATACTTCCGTGACACTCGGAGCTCGACCAGCAAAGAGACCATGAGATATAGACACGCATACATATGAATACATGTATTTGTAACTCCCAGAATGCACTCTGCCTGACCGCCACGTGCCGCCCCGACCTCCCGCAACCACCGGGATGCTAATTTCCCGCGCTTGTCACTAATCGCTAACGGAGCCACGGCTCGGTGGTTTCCATTCGCCCAATCACCCAACGGAAGACGAGCCGTCGATGTCGATTTGACAGGACGAGTCGGCCAATTACTCGTCTCTTTGGGTTTCTGGCAGATTATTTTATTTTGCTTGTGGTATGAAGCAAAACTCTTTTGGAAGTCTCTTTCAGAAGTCTCTTTCGGAAGTCTCTTTCGGAAGTCTCTTTCGGAAGTCTCTTTTGGAAATCTCTTTCGGAAGTCTCTTTCGGAAGTCTCTTTCGGAAATCTCTTTTGGAAATCTCTTTCAGAAGTCTCTTTTGAAAATGTCTTTCGGAAGTCTCTTTTGAAAATCTCTTTCGGAAGTCTCTTTTGAAAGTCTCTTTCGGAAGTCTCTTTGGGAAGTCTCTTTTGGAAATCTCTTTTGGAAGTCTCTTTTGGAAGTCTCTTTTCAAAGTCTCTTTGGGAAGTCTCTTTTGGAAGTCTCTTTTGAAAATCTCTTTCAGAAGTTTTTTTTGAAAATCTCTTCCGGAAGTCTCTTTTGGAAATCTCTTTCGGAAGTCTCTTTTGGAAATCTCTTTCGGAAGTCTGTTTTGGAAGTCTCTTTCGGAAGTCTCTTTTGAAAATCTCTTTCGGAAGTCTCTTTTGGAAGTCTCTTTCGGAAGTCTCTTTTGAAAGTCTCTTTCGGAAATCTCTTTCGGAAGTCTCTTTCGGAAGTCTCTTTTTGAAGTCTCTTTCGGAAGTCTCTTTCAGAAGTCTCTTTCGGAAATCTCTTTCGGAAGTCTCTTTCGGAAGTCTCTTTCGGAAGTCTCTTTCGGAAATCTCTTTCGGAAGTCTCTTTCGGAAATCTCTTTCGGAAGTCTCTTTCGGAAGTCTCTTTTGGAAATCTCTTTCAGAAGTCTCTTTCGGAAATATGGCGTCGCATCCAAAATCAGCTTCTCGACAACTGAGCAACGCTTCCTGTACTCCGAGCTCTGACATCAGAGTCACATGACCCGATAGCGAGCAGAGCGATGACATCGGGTGTTTACGTAGAGAATTAACAGAATAAATGCTGACGCGAGTCTTTCCATTCACACGTTAACGTTCATCTGACAGATTAAATATGCAGTGAGGAACGCTGTTGACGGAGCGGGGGAGGTGGAGGTGGAGGGTGATGGAGGAGGAGGAAGAGGAGGATGGAGGAGGAGGAGGAGGAGGAAGAGGAGCAGGAGGAGGAAGAGGAGGCTTCAAGCGACTGTCAAGTGAAGTTTGGAAGAAAGACACTGAGGGAACGTGGGGGATTTGACGGCTATTAGGAAATTAAAAGTGGATCTTGAACTAAACCCCAAACACAGGTGAAGGGAATCCTGCTCGCCTGCGGCCCGGCGTTGCCGTGGCAGCCACAGGTACGGATGAAAGCCCCACGTCGCGCTCGGATTAACCAGAATGCAGCGGGGGGAACGGGTCTTCCCAGCCTCAAGGTGTTCTGGGAAATGAACAACACTGTGTGTGTGTGTGTGTGTGTGTGCGTGTGTGTGTGTGTGTGTGTGTGTGTGTGTGTGTGTGTGTGTGTGATGCAGACGGTTGAACTGAGGTTCTCACGGAGGCGTAACGTTTCAATGTGGTTCTGCAGGTCAGCGAGTCAACGACGGTCTGTGGCACTCGGTGGGTCTCAACACGAGGAACCAGCAGGTCTCCCTGACCGTGGACGGAGAACCGGCCTCCACCATCGAGCTGTGGGAGCAGCTGGAGTCCAGAGGCAGCTTCAACTTCGGAGGTTTGTGGGTCCTCGCTGTGGTACTAACAGGCTGAACCGGGACTAACAGGGGGAACCGGAACTAACAGGGAGAACCGGGACTAACAGGGGGAACAGGGGGAACCGGAACTAACAGGGGGAACCGGGAATAACTGGGGGAACCAGGACTAACAGGGGGAACCAGGACTAACAAGGGGAACCGGGACTAACAGGGGAAACCGGGACTAACAGGGGAAACCAGGACTAACAGGGGCAACCAGGACTAACAAGTGGAACCGGAAATAACAGGGGAAACCGGGACTAACGGGGAACTGGGGGAACCAGGACTAACAGGGGGCACCGGGACTAACAGGGGGAACCGGGACTAACAGAGGGAACAGAGGGAACCGGGACTAACGGGGAACCGGGACTAACTGGGGGAACCGGGACTAACAGGGGGAACCGGGACTAACAAGGGGAACCGGGACTAACGGGGAACCGGGACTAACTGGGGGAACCGGTACTAACAGGGGGAACCGGGACTAACAGGGGGAACCGGAACTAACAGGGGGCACCGTGACTAACAGGGGGAACCGGGACTAACAGGGGGAACCGGAACTGACAAGGGAAACCGGGACTAACAGAGGGAACAGGGGGAACCGGGACTAACGGGGGGAACCGGGACTAACAGGGGGAACCGGAACTAACAGGGGGAACCGGAACCGACAGGGGGAACCGGGACTAACAGGGGGAACCGGAACTGACAGGGGAAACCGGGACTAACAGAGGGAACAGGGGGAACCGGGACTAACGGGGAACCGGGACTAACTGGGGGAACCGGGACTAACAGGGGGAACCGGGACTAACAAGGGGAACCGGGACTAACAGGGGGAACCGGGACTAACAGGGGGAACCGGAACTGACAGGGGAAACCGGGACTAACAGAGGGAACAGGGGGAACCGGGACTAACGGGGGGAACCGGGACTAACAGGGGGAACCGGAACTAACAGGGGGAACCGGAACCGACAGGGGGAACCGGGACTAACAGGGGGAACCGGAACTGACAGGGGAAACCGGGACTAACAGAGGGAACAGGGGGAACCGGGACTAACGGGGAACCGGGACTAACTGGGGGAACCGGGACTAACAGGGGGAACCGGGACTAACAAGGGGAACCGGGACTAACAGGGGGAACCGGGACTAACAGGGGGAACCGGAACTGACAGGGGAAACCGGGACTAACAGAGGGAACAGGGGGAACCGGGACTAACGGGGAACCGGGACTAACAGGGGGAACCGGGACTAACAGGGGGAACCGGAACTAACAGGGGGAACCGGAACTAACAGGGGGCACCGGGACTTACACATTAAGAGTTATTGTGTTATAGGGTCAAAACATGACCTCATAGATATCACATGAAACTTCACCACTTCATCTCTCACATTAAGAGTTATTGTGTTATAGGGTCAGAACATGACCTCATAGACATCACATGAAACTTCACCACTTCATCTCTCACATTAAGAGTTATTGTCATTGCCCTCCAGGTTGTCCTCCGGCCGACTGTCAGAACCCGACTCCGGACCTCCAGGGATGCGTGCGGCTCGTCTTCCTCAACAGCCAGCCCGTGGATCTCAACCGCGTCCAGCAGGGGCTGCTGGGAAATTATAACGAGCTTCAGTTCGACACGTGCAACATAAGAGACAGGTAAAGTAGATCGGGAGCTTCTCGTTTTGAGGGAGTGAAGTTCTCTGTGGAAAGTAAAACACGAGGCTCGTTCGCGTTTAATAAGCGCGTTTCTGACAGAAAGTCGGTGACATCTCGTCCGAGAAAAAACACAAACACGCTGACAAGATCGTCCAATTAAACGGCAGCAGAAACTCTGCAACAGGACTATGCTAACAAGCTGTCCCGCGTGGCATCCCCCCCCC
The DNA here is from genome assembly GCF_009769545.1 of Cyclopterus lumpus. NCBI lineage: Eukaryota > Metazoa > Chordata > Actinopteri > Perciformes > Cyclopteridae > Cyclopterus > Cyclopterus lumpus. The sequence goes on from NC_046986.1 coordinate 3,369,030, forward strand.
CCCCCCCCCCCATCCCTCATTACCCTGCGCCGCTGTGTGGCCCCCGTGGAAGATGGCAGGCCGGCGAGCTCCACCAATGTCTGCAGCGATGCACGGGAACGAAAAGGAGAACATGCAAACCTCCATGTTTGCCCCCAGGTGGATCTCTCCTGTTGTCAGAGCGACGGCTTTCTAGTCCAGATTGTTTTTCGCTGTCAGAAGGAACGCAAACACCACGGAGCCGCCGCCGCGATGAGGGGGGGGGGGGGGGGGGGGGGGGGGGGGGGGGCACGGCAGGAAGTGACAGCATGACGGGAGGAGGCACTTTGATGGAGCCATGTAAATGTTTAGTGGCTCCATCTAAGGGCCCTCGGCAAAACAGCTGAGGAGCCGAGGGGTGGGGGGGGGGGGGGGGGACATTCAGTGTTCACACGACGCCATCTTGGAATACGAGACCTGTCCATCAATCACCTTGTAGCCCCGCCCCCAAAGCACCATAACGTACTAAATGAACATCGTGAAGAAGACTTGAAACTAGAGATTGAGACCATAAACTCATGTTTACTGAGGGAATACATCAAGAGAGGAGGGCTGCAACCAACGATTATTTTAATAATCGATTAATCTGTCGATTAATTTTTCCGATGAATCCGATAAACGAACTAAAAAACATTAATTTCCAACCCTATTCAAAAACAGAACTGACTACAAAATTCGCAGCGCAAACCACCTTCAGAGAGTGAGGTGCCAAAGTAATAATGAACTTGTTTACATGTTTACGTTCCGGGTGCTCAGTCATCACCGCGGTGTCCCCGCGCCGTGTGGCTTTTGCATATCTTGCAATTAACGCGTTTATTTAGTGCGAAACGCTCCCACACCTTTTATGACTTATGCAGCGTTCACACCGAGCGCGAGTTTACCCGCCCGACAAGTGTAGTCGCTTCATTCGCAGCCGGAGAGGGGGCGTGGCTTATCTCCGTGGAAACAGTTATCATTTCCGCCATCCACCACGGAAGAAATGACATTACATGACATTACATTACATTACATTACATTACATGTCATTTAGCTGACGCTTTTATCCAAAGCGACTTACAATAAGTGCATTAAACCGTGAGTCCAAACTCAGAACAACAAGAATCAAGCAAGTACAATTTCTTCAATAAAGTTAAACTACAAAGTGCTATCAGTAAGGGACATTTAAGTGCTGCTAAAGTGTTAAACTACAGAGTACTATCAGTAAGAGACATTTAAGTGCTGCTAAAGTGTTAAACTACAGAGTACTATCAGTAAGAGACATTTAAGTGCTGCTAAAGTGTTAAACTACAGAGTACTATCAGTAAGAGACATTTAAGTGCTGCTAAAGTGTTAAACTACAAAGTGCTATCAGTAAGAGACATTTAAGTGCTGCTAAAGTGTTAAACTACAAAGTGCTATCAGTAAGAGACATTTAAGTGCTGCTAAAGTGTTAAACTACAAAGTGCTATCAGTAAGAGACATTTAAGTGCTGCTAAAGTGTTAAACTACAAAGTGCTATCAGTAAGAGACATTTAAGTGCTACTAAAGTGTTAAACTACAAAGTGCTATCAGTAAGGGACATTTAAGTGCTACTAGAGTGCTACTACGGCTCTACCTTCCCTATTCAAGGTATTCAAGATGTGTTTTTAGTCTGTAGAGACTTCCTGTCCTGATGTCAATGGGGAGCTCGTTCCACCAATGAGGAGCCAGCACAGCAAACAGTCGTGACTTTGTTGAGTGTTTAGCTCGAAGTGAAGGAGCTACAAGCCGATTGTGTGGACATCCCACAAATGTCGCCCCCTGGTGGTCAGGATAGAGAATGCAGCTTTAACACATGACGCATAGACTTCTATACAACCAGAGGAGTCGCCCCCTGGTGGTCAGGAGAGAGAATGCAGCTTTAACACATGAAGCGTAGACTTCTATACAACCAGAGGAGTCGCCCCCTGGTGGTCAGGATAGAGAATGCAGCTTTAACACATGACGCATAGACTTCTATACAACCAGAGGAGTCGCCCCCTGGTGGTCAGGAGAGAGAATGCAGCTTTAACACATGAAGCATAGACTTCTATACAACCAGAGGAGTCGCCCCCTGGTGGTCAGGAGAGAGAATGCAGCTTTAACACATGACGCATAGACTTCTATACAACCAGAGGAGTCGCCCCCTGGTGGTCAGGAGAGAGAATGCAGCTTTAACACATGGAGCATAGACTTCTATACAACCAGAGGAGTCGCCCCCTGGTGGACAGGATAGAGAATGCAGCTTTGACACATGAAGCATAGACTTCTATACAACCAGAGGAGTCGCCCCCTGGTGGTCAGGAGAGAGAATGCAGCTTTGACACATGAAGCATAGACTTCTATACAACCAGAGGAGTCGCCCCCTGGTGGTCAGGAGAGAGAATGCAGCTTTGACACATGAAGCATAAACATGAGCAGTAAAACTATGTTTACGCTTATGTTGGACTTTAGATTAACGTGTAATTGTGCGTTTGCCCGTCAAATAACGACACGAATCAGAGACGGACGTTTTAGCCAACGCAACAAACAAAAAAAAGCAAGAAAAGAAATTAGGTCGGAGAGAAAACTGGAGTGAAATAAAAAATTCAGTCACGGAAAGTTTTGTGATGTATCCTAAAAATGAAACAAGCCATGCATTATGCAGGAGATGTTTATACAGCAGCAACAAAGAGACTGCAGAGCCCGAAAATGAGAATGTGTGTGTTCGGGTGACATTATCTACACCTCTTTTATTTTTTATCCGTCTTCCGCTGCACCGCCTGTGCGGTAATCCGTCGCCGCGACGACGCGACGCCTGACGCACCGACGTCGTCTTTCCCCTTTTTCACGCTCAACGACCCCCACAGTATGAGAAAATTAACTTTTTTATCGCAGCTTATCTCATAGCTTTTTCCTGCGTGCGTAATTAAACATTGTGACTCCATTTTTTTTACGGTCAGTGTGCACTTGGGTGTGCCGGCTACTGTGATTTCCACGACGCCGAGAGGGCACGCGGTACACAAAGGGGGGGGGGGGGGGGGGGGGGGGGGGATAGCTACGACGGTAATTAAACCAAACGGCCGCGACCTTATCCGCGTGGCGGCCCCCGCCAGAGTTATTAAGGTGGGAGATGAAAGCGTACGTAATTATAGATGCGCGCTCGAGGAAAAGGGGGCCGACGATTAATCAGAAGAAGAAGTGCGGTTTTTGAAATTTCCGTGACGCGCTCAATTGTGGTGAAATCCCGTTAACGGGCATTCCGGTCTGAAGGTGACGGCGAGGCTTTTATTTTTATTTTTTAGAGAAACGCCGCCATCCGTTATTTTTTATTAACAAACAAGGGGCTTCAGATGAGGTCACTTCACAGTCCTCTGGGGATTTTTCTTTTATGAAACATGAATAAACAGCAAATTAGTCTTTCGAGCTCGTAAATTTGCGTACAAAAGAATAAAGGGAGGTCTTTCTTAACTGATAAATAAAAGATCAGTTTTTCGCAGCGTTATTGGAGCCCGATACATATTCCTGAGGGGCTTCGTGTGATCTTTTTTTTGTTGTTTTTGGTCGTCCTAGTAGCTTGTTTGTTGTGAACGTTCTGAAAATATGGGAAAACTTTGAAGCTAAAAAACATGAGCTCCATAATAACAGGAGAATGTCATTATGAGAAGCTGTCTGGGTATTAAATTATCTGATTTGTTAGCTTTTTTTGAATGTGGTGCTTCTGTTTTATATTTTAATTAATTACATGTTGAACTGTGGTGGATGTAATGAGTTCAAGTACTGGACAATATTGACTTTATACTTTTATTTGACAACATTGGTTCTTTTACAGATTTAAAATATGAATCAACTAAGAAATGATGAAGTTTTATTACTGATTGAGAAAAGAAGTCGGGGAGTCTGGGAGCCCAGAAATCTCTTTTTTTATGGTGCAATTTGGTGCATTCTGGCCATGATTTGTAAAAAAAAAAAAAGCAAAAGAGTACCAACTATGGATGAGAAGGATGTATAAATGTTGTTGTTGTTGTTGTTGTTGTTGTTGTTGTCCAGGTCTTAATTCACGAGGGCCTTCATTTGCAACGTGGCGATGCTTCCACATTTATGTATCACTGGTTATATTCTAGTAATATCTTTTAAAATGAACCATTCTGCATAATATAATATATTTAGTATATTTCTAATACTTTTGTACTTTTTTTGACTGCAGGACTATTTTTTCTACACTGTGATATTACAAACAGACCGAGCATTTATATAGTTTATTTTCTTATATTTTTGCTGACAAATTAATATGGTATAAGGCGTGGTGTGTAAGCCCTCCGCTCTGCCTTTCAGGTGCCTCCCCAACCTGTGTGAGCACGGCGGCCGCTGCTCTCAGACGTGGAGCTCGTTCTCCTGCGACTGCTCGGGAACCGGATACTCCGGAGCCACTTGTCACAACTGTAAGCACTTCACACACACACACACACACACACACACACACACACACCGTACATCCGAGCTCTACTGAGCCGTGTCATTTGATTCACACACACACATCTTTACGCGTTGTGCTCATCGCTTCAACCCGACGTGACCTCAAAGACGTCGCTGTTATTCTCTCACTTTCATAGTTTCCTTCAAATTGTATTCCTTTTTTATTATTTATTTATTTGTTGCCACTTTCTTAAAATAGCTTATGGCTGACTTCAGATCGACTCTGCGTGCAGGAAGCTCTCCTCACGGGTGTCATGTGTCTCGACGCCCCCCCCCCCCCCCCCCCTTGATATCTGCCGTTGGCATCAGCGTGTGAACCTCCCGGCCTCAGAATCCTGGTTCCCTGTTTGTATGCAGGAGAACCCGCTCGTCTCTGCGTGTCAGAGGCAGCGTGATGAATCAGAGGCACACACAAACAAAAAAATAAACACATATAATCAACATTTTTATTTTTATCTGGAGCTCAAACTCACATATATAACTTGAGCATTTTTAAGATGGTTAGCAGACTCGTAGCTGTAGAGAACGCGACGTGGAGGGTACTTCAGATTGAACCGGGTCCTTTTCTGCACCTGTCGTCGCTCTGGGAAAAAGAAATCTGCATTATTCAAAGTGTTTTGCTATATTTAAAAAAAAGGTTTCGCAACAGGGAACTCGTGTTTCTGTCAATGGAGTCTGGTGGCTTCATAAAGGGCTGTCTGAAGGTAAAGAGGTGAAGATATTATAAATACAGCGCTGAAATTGAAAGATATTGATTGAAAATACAAACGATGCAACTATGTCTTCGTTAAGTATCTGGTAGCTAAACGGGGTGGTTCCACACCGTGATCCAAGAGCAACTCTTGTCTTTTTAGCCTCAATCGAACCATAAAGAACAAATTATACAGCTAGCTAAGCCCATAAAATCTGCTCCCCGCTGTGGTGAATTACAGCCAGAAAGAAACGGAGGCGGAGGCCTTTGTTTTGTCTGAAATCAAGGACCCCTTGTTTTAAAATGAATACCGAGTGGTAAATCTGCCACTGTTACAACTGTAAACTGCATTATGTGCCAAATAAGCAAAGATAGAAATACATTTGGTTCATGAATCGCGTTTAAATCCTCAACATTTTACACAAATGCACCCCAACGTCGGCCTCTTCAGGTGTCGTTTATATAACTGTAGTTCCCATACAGGAGTAGTTGCTATCCCATAATCAGTAAGGATGAAAACAATGACCTATTAACGTATTTTCGGCTGACTGACCGTCCCCGTTGTGCTTCTTGCAGCCATCTACGAGTCGTCCTGCGAGGCCTACAAGCTGATTGGCAGCTCCTCCGGCTTCTACTCCATCGACCCGGATGGCAGCGGTCCCCTGGGGCCCGCCCAGGTGTACTGCAACATGACAGGTGAGATCATTGTAATTCACCCCGTCGTCACCTTTGGCCCCACCCCCCCTTTTTTCTGGAGTCCCTCTGAGGACTGGCAGAACGCTCGGTGTGAAGAGTCCACTCGCTGGAGATTGAGCCATCGATCCGCCCGGCGGTCTGAGATCCAGTGAGAAATCATTACGGCGCCCGAGGGCGTCTCTGTGGGGGAGTCGGAGTCTTTCCTAAGGAGGCCCGTGTTCTCGGTTCTGTGAGCGGCGTTCTGTCAATCCTGGTGCAGACCCGTGGATGGATTACTGAGCAGGACCACTGGGCAGAACCCCGGGGACTCCAAGTGTCAGGGCCTCTCAAGGAGACATGCACCGACCAGAGAGACTCACAATGACTACAAAGAAGCACAAAACCACTAGAAAGAGACACAAAACCACTACAAAGAGACACAAAACCACTAGAAAGAGACACAAAACCACTACAAAGAGACACAAAACCACTAGAAAGAGATTCAAAACCACTAGAAAGAGACACAAAACCACTACAAAGAAACACAAAACCACTAGAAAGAAACACAAAACCGCTACAAAGAGACACAAAACCACTACAAAGAGACACAAAACCACTACAAAGAAACACAAAACCACTAGAAAGAAACACAAAACCGCTACAAAGAGACACAAAACCACTACAAAGAGACACAAAACCACTACAAAGAGACACAAAACCAATATAAAGAGATTCAAAACCACAACAAAGAGACACAAAACCACTAGAAAGAGACACAAAACCACTAGAAAGAGATTCAAAACCACTAGAAAGAGACACAAAACCACAACAAAGAGACACAAAACCACTAGAAAGAGACACAAAACCACTAGAACGAGACACAAAACCACAACAAAGAGACACAAAACCACTAGAACGAGACACAAAATCACAACAAAGAGACACAAAACCACTAGAAAGAGACACAAAACCACTAGAAAGAGACACAAAACCACAACAAAGAGACACAAAACCACAACAAAGAGACACAAAATCACAACAAAGAGACACAAAACCAATACAAAGAGACACAAAACCAATACAAAGAGACACAAAACCACAACAAAGAGACACAAAACCACAACAAAGAGACACAAAACCACTAGAAAGAGATTCAAAACCACTAGAAAGAAACACAAAACCGCTAGAAAGAGACACAAAACCACTACAAAGAGACACAAAACCACAACAAAGAGACACAAAACCACTACAAAGAGACACAAAACCACTAGAAAGAGACACAAAACCAATAGAAAGAGATTCAAAACCACAACAAAGAGACACAAAACCACTAGAAAGAGACACAAAACCACTAGAAAGAGATTCAAAACCACTAGAAAGAGACACAAAACCACAACAAAGAGACACAAAACCACTAGAAAGAGACACAAAACCACTAGAACGAGACACAAAACCACAACAAAGAGACACAAAACCACTAGAAAGAGACACAAAACCACTAGAAAGAGACACAAAACCACAACAAAGAGACACAAAACCACAACAAAGAGACACAAAATCACAACAAAGAGACACAAAACCAATACAAAGAGACACAAAACCACAACAAAGAGACACAAAACCACAACAAAGAGACACAAAACCAATACAAAGAGACACAAAACCACAACAAAGAGACACAAAACCACTAGAACGAGACACAAAACCACAACAAAGAGACACAAAACCACTAGAAAGAGACACAAAACCACTAGAAAGAGACACAAAACCACAACAAAGAGACACAAAACCACAACAAAGAGACACAAAACCAATACAAAGAGACACAAAACCACTAGAAAGAGATTCAAAACCACAACAAAGAGACACAAAACCAATACAAAGAGACACAAAACCACAACAAAGAGACACAAAACCACAACAAAGAGACACAAAACCAATACAAAGAGACACAAAATCACAACAAAGAGACACAAAACCACTAGAACGAGACACAAAACCACAACAAAGAGACACAAAACCACTAGAAAGAGACACAAAACCACTAGAAAGAGACACAAAACCACAACAAAGAGACACAAAACCACAACAAAGAGACACAAAATCACAACAAAGAGACACAAAACCAATACAAAGATACACAAAACCACAACAATGAGACACAAAACCACAACAAAGAGACACAAAATCACAACAAAGAGACACAAAACCAATACAAAGAGACACAAAACCACTAGAAAGAGACACAAAACCACAACAAAGAGACACAAAACCACAACAAAGAGACACAAAATCACAACAAAGAGACACAAAACCACAACAAAGAGACACAAAACCACAACAAAGAGACACAAAACCACTAGAAAGAGATTCAAAACCACAACAAAGAGACACAAAACCACTAGAAAGAGACACAAAACCACAACAAAGAGACACAAAACCACTAGAAAGAGACACAAAACCACAACAAAGAGACACAAAACCACTAGAAAGAGACACAAAACCACAACAAAGAGACACAAAACCACAACAAAGAGACACAAAACCACAACAAAGAGACACAAAACCACTAGAAAGAGACACAAAACCAATACAAAGAGACACAAAACCACAACAAAGAGACACAAAACCACAACAAAGAGACACAAAACCACAACAAAGAGACACAAAACCACAACAAAGAGACACAAAACCAATACAAAGAGACACAAAACCACTAGAAAGAGATTCAAAACCACAACAAAGAGACACAAAACCACTAGAAAGAGACACAAAACCACAACAAAGAGACACAAAACCACTAGAAAGAGACACAAAACCACTAGAAAGAGACACAAAACCACAACAAAGAGACACAAAACCACAACAAAGAGACACAAAACCACAACAATGAGACACAAAACCACAACAAAGAGACACAAAACCACAACAATGAGACACAAAACCACTAGAACGAGATGCAAAAAGAGACTCACAACTACTTAGAAAAGGGGCGAAACAACCCCAGAGAAAGACAACAAAAACAACAACAAGAGGCGTAACAACGATGCTTGTCATCCAAATGCATTTCGTTGCGCAACCCCTGCTTTGCAAAAAAAAAAAAAAAAGGTGAATAAAAGAGACGTTCATCATGATTTCAAAAGCCTAACTATCACATCCATCTGCTGATTGTGAAGTGTTCTAGAAGCCATAATCAATCTGTATACGCCACATATTTATGTAAATCTGTCTGTCGCCTTTCGGCCTGTGAAGGGGGGGGGGGGGGGGGGGGGGGGGGGGGGGGGGGGGGGCGGGGGGGGCTCCATTATATCCCAAGTGAGGAAATCTGAACAAGACGCCTCCTTCCCGTCATTATTCACACCACGCTGTCCACTCGCTGTCTAATAATAACCGGCGACGCTCGTATTTATCGTATATTTCCGCCTGAGCTCTTTGAAGGCGCCAGAGAACGTACAGTAAATATAATCTTTATACCAGACGCGTTAAAGTGTCAATCATCAACTGGGAGAGACGGTGACGACTCCAGGCCGGTCTAAACCTGTTAAAACCCGTTGGGTCATTAAAGTCAAAAGGGTCGATCCCTTCGGGAGCGCTGATCTGCTCAGTAAATTTTCACGGCGGCCATTAAATTATGTTTGACTGACATTTTTAAAAAAAAATGAGGGTGTTTGCTAAAGAAAGAAAGTGTCCAACGTGGAAATATGACGTCCAATAAATTCCACTGCAATCCGCCCATTAGATTCGGATAATTGCTTGTGTGTGTGTGTGTGTGTGTGTGTGTGTGTGTGTGTGTGTGTGTGTGTGTGTGTGTGTGTGTGTGTGTGTGTGTGTGTGTGTGTGTGCGCGCCAAGGACTTTCACCAGAACTGTTGGGCTTCCTTTCCATGAATGTCCACATGCACGATGTACCTAGCTAGCATCGGTAGCGCCGGCAGGTTTATGGGATGTAAACCAGAACCTCGTGGCTCTTCCTTTCGCCGTCGACCAATCGGGCGGAAGGGAGGCCAGATGCAGAAATCTCTACAGAGGATTCATTTTGGTAGGGGGGGGGGGGGGGGGGGGGGGCGCCTGGAGGGGGGCGGGGCTTCAAGGACTGAATGTCAGGCTTGACCTTTCAATTCATTTCCAGTATGTGTGATTTTCGGCAGGCCTGTCTCAGGGCTTGAATCCCCCCAAACCCCCCCCCCCCCCTCCACACATTCAGCGTGATCTTTCCGATGGCGAAGGAACACATTGTGCTCGGCGGCGTCACCGGAGACGTGACATTTTGACGGACGCATCCCGTGACACGGCGACACGGCGGGGCAACGAGACGCGTCCAGTCGAGTCCCGACAGCCGTGAAGAGAGACGGCGGCTCGTCACCGAGCTGTCGCGGACGACACTTTTTTCTCTCTCTCTCGCAAGGTTAATGTCGCGGTGACGTCCCCCCCCCCCCATCCCCCCCCCCCCCCCCACATTCTCCCCCCCCCCCATGCTGTCATCGGGTGCTCCGTCTTCCCCTGAATCGGTCTCACCAGATCCGCCTCCACTTGACCTCAATTAAGGAATCCATAGGAAATGTAAATATCTCTAAAGCCGACAACCTGATGTGAATAATCACGAAGGTGGAGACGAGTTTAGTCTGAGGCTGAGTCAACACGGGGTCCAGGTAATGAAAACTGGGGGGGGGGGGGAGAGGAGGGGGGGGGGGGGGGGGGGGGGGGGGGGGGGCAACGGGACGGATAGCTCGTCTGATTTCTTTGTACAAACTCTGGACTCATTTTACGAGTGTGAGCAGAGAATGAGATTATTAACAAGGATTTGTTCTGATTCCAATTCTTCTCCTCCTCCTGCTTCTTCCTCTTCCTTTTCTTCTCCTCCTCCTCCTCCTGCTTCTTCCTCTTCTTCTCCCCCTCCCCCTCCTCCTCCTCCTTCTTCTTCTTCTACTCCTCCTCCGCCTCCTCCTGCTTCTTCCTCTTCTTCTTCTTCCTCTTCCTCTTCTTCTCCTCCTCCTTCTTCTTCTTCTACTCCTCCTCCTCCTCCTGCTTCTTCCTCTTCTTCTCCTCGTCCTCCTCCTGCTTCTTCCTCTTCTTCTCCCCCTCCCCCTCCCCCCCCCCCCTCCTCCTCCTTCTTCTTCTTCTACTCCTCCTCCTCCTCCTCCTGCTTCTTCCTCTTCTTCTCCTCCTCCTCCTCCTCCTCCTCCTGCTTCTTCCTCTTCTTCTCCCCCTCCCCCTCCCCCTCCTCCTCCTCCTCCTTCTTCTTCTTCTACTCCTCCTCCTCCTCCTCCTGCTTCTTCCTCTTCTTCTCCTCCTCCTCCTCCTCCTCCTCCTCCTCCCCCTCCTCCTCCTCCTCTTCTCGTCCTCCTCCTCGTCCTCGTCCTCCTCCTCGTCCTCCTCCTCCTCCTCCCCCTCCCCCTCCCCCTCCTCCTCCTCCCCCTCCTCCCCCTCCTCTTCCTCCTCCTCCTCCTCCTCCTCCTCCTCCTCCCCCTCCTCCCCCTCCTCCTCCCCCTCCTCTTCCTCCTCCTCCTCCTCCTCCTCCTCCTCCTCAGAGGAGAAGGTGTGGACGGTGCTGGCCCACGACGTCCCGTCCCCGGTGGCGGTCCGTGGCTCCTCCCTCCACAGCCCTCACGTCACGAGGTTGAACTACAGCGCGTCGGCGGAGCAGCTGCGCTCCGTGGTGACGGGCGCCGAGCAGTGCCAACAGGAAGTGGTTTACAACTGCAAGAAGTCCCGCCTCTTCAACACCAAAGGTCAGCGGGCTTTTTTCACGTGGTCAAAATCGTTGGTTTTATGCCAATAATAAGCTTTAATAATAAGTTTGAAGGCTCGTCAGAACCAAACCGCTGCACAGAGGTTTATAATAAACATTGATATAAATGTTATATTGGATAGGAATGCGTGGTTGAATACAATATGAATTTGAATACATATGTTGTTGTTGGAAAAAAACATTTTTATTTCACTTTCAATTATGAAAAAAGACCCATCATCCCTCTCTCTCTCTCTCTCTCCCTCTCTCTCTCTCTCTCTCTCTCTCTCTCTCTCTCATAATTGAGGAGTTTGCAACTTGTTTTTTTAACACATTTTAGCCCCAAAACAAAAAAAAAAGGTTAAAAAATGTCACAATCCCAGATTATGTTACGTCTCTCGTGGCATTAATTTTGCTCTCTTTCTGGACGTAACGTGCACAAATACAAATTCAAATCTAAATGAACCCACGCAGTGAGTTTTCTAACAGGAACAAACACGTTTTGAGGTCCTCACCGCTGGTTTAACCCGCGGTCGGATGCTGCAGCGGCGGCGTTGTTGCACCTCCTTCTGTCTCCTTTTCTTTTTGTGCCCGAGGCTTCCTGTCTGCATTGGCACCCGCACCGCGTCTTTTCTTTTGAATAAATAAGGGTGCTGCTCTTCCTTCTCCCCGAAGACTCCAGCTGACCTGAACGTGAACCTCCACGAGACGAGAACCCGTTTGTTTGTCACGTCGGTGCCTCCTGCTTCCCCTCTCCTTCCTCCCAGTGTTCACAAGAACCAGAGCGGTGGTTCTCTAATCTCTTTTCTGTGTGCATTCATCTTGAACTCACCCCCCCCCCCCAACATTCAAACATTTGCTCTTAAATCATGAAACATTCATGAAGTCCCAGATCCCCCTCCCCCGTTCCCCGGGCGACGCGCATGCACAAACAAACAAGTCCATTATCACACCAGACATCAAAAGGGGAGACAGGACGCCGACGACTCGTTGTTTTTTTTTAACTGCGTGCCAGAAACACATCGGGATTCTTTATTTTATTTTTTTTGACGGTAGCTATTTTTGTTGTTTTTTTTCTCCGACGCACAGGAGGTCTAATTTCTCTTTTTTGGGGAAAGCATTCAAATTAATTATTGGGACGGCAAAAAAAAAAAAAAATGCACTCGTGGCGCCGACTTACAGGGAAGAGATGAAAACAACGGCAGATGTTTTTTCGAAAAGCAGTCGGATTTATAGAGGCGGCCATTTTGCCCGAGAGTTTAGCCGCGTAGCTTCGACGTCCCTCATTCTTTATACTCGCTCACCTTCAGATTCATACTAGTATCTGGGTTTTTCTACGAGAACATGCTCAAAAAACATGCTCAAAAAACATAATTACTCTCATAATGTCAGTCTGAGCACACCTGTATTGAAATACCTTCTGTCTGAAATGCTCCGTTTTTTTGGCGCCTGTCTCTTTAAGAGCCCCTCCAGTCTGATTGGTTGATTGGCCTGCATGTGTCGTAAGAAGATAATGGACTTGTTATCCAGGAAGTCCAGATACCAACATGGACCCCTTTAAGTCCGCTTTCTGGGTTTCACATCCTTATTGGTCTATTTTTTTTAAATATACAATATTTGTTAAGGGTCCGGAGACGAGGGAGAAGTTGACGTGCGTCTTGTTATTTATTATATTTATATAAAGACGCCGTTTTGTGGAGTTTGTTTTTGTTTGATTGATGCGATACCAAATTTCTTTACTGACAACGAGCTCTGTTGCATTATGGGAGGATTTATTCTGGGGCGCGCGTCAATAGCAGATATCAGATGTCACATTTTATTTGTTTATTTAAGTTTACACTTTTTTTTAAATAATTTGCTGGATAAATAACAAGTCAGAAAATGTATATCTACGTATGTATTTGTTAAAAAATGAGTAAAAAAGCAAATGAAGTCAAAAAGCCTTAAACGTTATATAATAATCCCCGTCTCCTCCACACAGCGAAGGCATACAGCTTATTAATTAAACCTCCGGTACTCGGAATCGGCTGATACTTAAAGCCAATATTGGTATCGGGTATTAAAAAAAGATTAAATAAAACCAGATTGATGCATCCAGCAGTCAACGTGTATATTTCCTTTATTAGACATGTGTGTCCACACACACACACACACACACACATATGCGTACCGATGCAGCTCTAATGCATGCTGGGTAGGACGAACGCATCGTAGCGTGTGACACTTGATTATGTATCGTGACACGTAACTTAATGGGCTCCCCCCCCCCCCTCCCACCCCCCCGACTCGCCTCATCTCCATCGTGTGTGTGTGTGACGGATGATTTGAGGCCGGACCACTTCAACCCCCTCGGAGGGCGATGAATTACGGCTTTAATGTCGTAAAAAAAAAAAAAAAAAAAACGCCGGCAGAGAATCAACAACAACAACAACAACAACGACGAGGGAGAAAATAAGCAATTTTTTGGGGGGTTTTGATTACCGGCAAAAAAATAAATAATAAAAAGGTTTGTTTACCTGTCAAGGGGACCGGACGCCGTCACGTACAATTAAGCGACGCGACAGATGCAAAATACATTGAGCGTCGTGTCCATGGCGACGCTTTTAAAAGAGACCACGAGTGCACGGCGTGTATTTAAATCGTGCATATTGCAAAAAAAATTAATAAAAAAGGAAATAAATGCGGTTAAAAAAACAACTTATGGCCAAAATGTTCTGATCTTCTAATCTTTTGTTACTTCCCTTCACTCCCACTTTTATTTGCTGGGGTCGGGGGGTCGAGGGGGGTCGAGGGGGGTCGAGGGGGGTCGGAGGTGAGCAGCCTGAGCACCCCTCAGGCTGCTCACCTGACCGGCTGCTCACCTGAGGGGTGCGATGACTCAATGCGGTCGCCTAGCGACTCGTAAATGGAGTCACGTTTTAATCTGAAGGAGGTTGCGAGTCACAATTACGTCGTCCAAGGACATAATAAAAAGTTCGCCCATTTGTTTGTGATCTGACGTTTTGAAAGCCTTGATTTTGGCATTTCGGGCCTTCGCCATTTATTTATTTATTTTTAGGGTGGAGCAAAAACAAACGGAACGCTGAGTCATCTAAAATAATTTTTAGACGATCAAAACTTTACAATGAACTTAAAACGCGCTGTAAAAGGGTTTTAGTTACACTGACTGTCAATCAACTTGTAGCCCCGTATCCCCTGATTTATGGTCTGTTTGACTCTAAATGACCATAATTTACTAAATGAACATCACGCTGTATTGAAGAAGACTTGAAACTAGAGATTGAGACCAAAAACTAATGTTTACAATGTTTACTGAGGGAATAAATCAAGAGAAGTAGAGTCATTTATATAGACTTCTATACAACCAGAGGAGTCGCCCCCTGGTGGTCAGGAGAAAGAATGCAGCTTTAACACATGAAGCATAGACTTCTATACAACCAGAGGAGTCGCCCCCTGGTGGTCAGGAGAGAATGCAGCTTTAACACATGAAGCGTAGACTTCTATACAACCAGAGGAGTCGCCCCCTGGTGGTCAGGAGAGAGAATGCAGAGAATGCAGCTTTAACACATGAAGCATAGACTTCTATACAACCAGAGAAGTCGCCCCCTGGTGGTCAGGAGAGAGAATGCAGTTTTAACACATGAAGCATAGACTTCTATACAACCAGAGGAGTCGCCCCCTGGTGGTCAGTAGAGAGAATGGAGCTTTAAGACATGAAGCATAGACTTCTATACAACCAGAGGAGTCGCCCCCTGGTGGCCAGGAGAGAGAATGCAGCTTTAACACATGAAGCATATACTTCTATACAACCAGAGGAGTCGCCCCCTGGTGGTCAGGAGAGAGAATGCAGCTTTAACACATGAAGCATAGACTTCTATACAACCAGAGGAGTCGCCCCCTGGTGGCCAGGAGAGAGAATGCAGCTTAAGACATGAAGCATAGACTTCTATACAACCAGAGGAGTCGCCCCCTGGTGGTCAGGAGAGAGAATGCAGCTTTAACACATGAAGCATAGACTTCTATATAACCAGAGGAGTCGCCCCCTGGTGGTCAGGAGAGAGAATGCAGCTTAAACACATGAAGCATAGACTTCTATACAACCAGAGGAGTCGCCCCCTGGTGGCCAGGAGAGAGAATGCAGCTTAAACACATGAAGCATAGACTTCTATACAACCAGAGGAGTCGCCCCCTGGTGGTCAGGAGAGAATGCAGCTTTAACACATGAAGCGTAGACTTCTATACAACCAGAGGAGTCGCCCCCTGGTGGTCAGGAGAGAGAATGCAGAGAATGCAGCTTTAACACATGAAGCATAGACTTCTATACAACCAGAGAAGTCGCCCCCTGGTGGTCAGGAGAGAGAATGCAGTTTTAACACATGAAGCATAGACTTCTATACAACCAGAGGAGTCGCCCCCTGGTGGTCAGTAGAGAGAATGGAGCTTTAAGACATGAAGCATAGACTTCTATACAACCAGAGGAGTCGCCCCCTGGTGGCCAGGAGAGAGAATGCAGCTTTAACACATGAAGCATATACTTCTATACAACCAGAGGAGTCGCCCCCTGGTGGTCAGGAGAGAGAATGCAGCTTTAACACATGAAGCATAGACTTCTATACAACCAGAGGAGTCGCCCCCTGGTGGCCAGGAGAGAGAATGCAGCTTAAGACATGAAGCATAGACTTCTATACAACCAGAGGAGTCGCCCCCTGGTGGTCAGGAGAGAGAATGCAGCTTTAGCACATGAAGCATATACTTCTATACAACCAGAGGAGTCGCCCCCTGATGGTCAGGAGAGAGAATGCAGCTTTAACACATGAAGCATAGACTTCTATACAACCAGAGGAGTCGCCCCCTGGTGGCCAGTAGAGAGAATGCAGCTCAATAATCTGTCGATACATTGTTCATTTGTATCTTTCTTTTATCTTCCAGTGCCCTTCATGTGTACTTTCTTTTTTGAATTTTGAGATAGAGCCAGTGAAGCGAAACCACGCTTCACTCCAAATATAACCCGTGACCGTGACCTACTTGAGCTCCAGCGCTGGCCGTTGCCGTGGTCACCGACTGTCGGGTGTTGTGTTGCAGACGGCAGTCCGTTAACCTGGTGGCTGGACTGGGAGGGCGAGAGGCGGAGCTACTGGGGAGGCTTCCTGCCGGGAGTCCAGCAGTGCTCCTGCAGCCTGGAGGAGAACTGCGTGGACATGAACTACTTCTGCAACTGTGATGCCGACACTGACGCATGGTACACACACACACACACACACACACACACACACATTGTTCAACATTTCATGATGTGTTTGGATCCGTGTGTATATAGTATCCTATAGCCGCAGTGTTTAATAATTAATTACACTTTAAAGTGGGCCCTCGGGCCGTGAACGGAGACTAATGTAGTATTTCGCCTTTTTTTTAAACCTTATCTACATATTTACACATAACGTCACGGGAATTTTTAATTGGGCACTTAGACCATGCACTGTATTACTAAATTAATTTAAATTAAAAAATTAAAAAAATACAATATCTACTAGTTGTAGTTGAATAGAAAAAGAAAATAGCAGAATATGGAAAGTACAAGTATCTCAACGTTGTACTTAAGTGTAGTACTTGAGTATATCTACTTAGTTACATTACACTACTTAGTCTAACTGTTTCATTGGGTTTAGGTGTTCCTAATAAAATGCACCAAAGGAGAACTTTTTACAAGGTTCCTAATATGAATTAAAAAACTAAGAATGAATAAAAGAAAATGTAACATCAGCGCCATCTCATAATCAATCTGCGGTTTATTCATGAACTACTGTACCGCCCTCCACAGAGAAGACTACCAATGATTAATTAATCAATTCATCTATTAGGCATTAGGCATTTTTCTCACACGGACCTCAGTCGCCATTTGTTCAACAATTGAATCTCCGGGATGAATAATTGGCGCTCGTACATCCCATCACGGCCAATCTAATAAGACTTTTTTTAAAAGCGCTGAAAGAACAAAACAAAACAATGAAACAAAGGGTGTGTGTGTGTGGGGGGGGGGGGGGGGGGGGGGGGGGGGGAGGGGCTGCATTAGAGGCTCTGAACGTCTTTGTTTTACTGCACGTTAATCTCCTGCAAAGCCGCTCGCCGTTCAGCCCCGTTTGCATATTTCCAGCGGCGGCTCGTCTGCATTGTGACAGATTTAATGTGTTTACTGCGCTAATGCAGAAGAATGGACGCCTTTATCTGGACCTCCCAGGACGCCATCGACACCCCGAGGGCAGCGTGTCGCTATTTATCTGTTTGTCTTTTTGTGTGTGTGTGTGTGTGTGTGTGTGTGTGTGCGTGTGCGTGCCACAGGGCTAATGACACGGGGATCCTCTCCTACAAAGACCACCTGCCGGTGAGCCAGATCGCGGTCGGGGACACCAACAGGACGGGCTCGCGGGCCGTCTACCACATCGGCCCGCTGCGTTGTTATGGAGACAGTAGGTGATCACCTCGGTTGCCGGAGCTGCTGTGCCGGATTTTGGTTGCAGATGGAGGGGGGGGGGGGGTCAGGGGGGTCACGTGTTCGCCCACGGACAGACGACTGAAGCTAATCTGTCCCGTTACAAGTCGGGCGACTGGCACGCGAGGACCGCAACCTCGTAAAAATCTGATTCTCTAAACTCCTGTTCTGCAGCCAGGCAGGGGTGCCAAAAAATGTGGGGCGACACAGAAAGGGAGGGGGGGGGGGGGGGGGGGGGGGGGGGGGGGGTGGGGGGGGGGGGGGGGGGGGGGGGGGGGGGGGGGGGGGGGGGGGGGGGGGGGGGGGGGGGGGGGGGGGGGAGGGAGGAGGGGGGGGGGGGATGGGCAGAGCTGGACAGCAGCACTGGAACATGAAAGATGTTGTAGATATTTATTGCTTTGTGTCCCACAGTGAGCTGCGGACAAAGGGCAAGGGGAATTTTGTTTTAAACATTTTTTTTTAGTAGCTCATCTGCAGTCAAATGAAGTCCAGACCCCCCGCGGTGTTGTTCTAAAGTGGAGAGTTGTTCTCAAAGATGTCAAATGTTTAATGCACCAGACATCGAGAATGTTTCCCCCTGGCAGCAAAGTGTCCTTTTCATATGCTCGGGCTATTATATCGTGAATGTGTGAACATAAACTGTCATTATTGCAAATGATTGTGTGTCAAACTAGGGTTTCACAATTAATCGAATATGTTTACCCCAAAATCACGATTTTGGCTTAGTTTTGAATGTTATGTTGCGTAACGGAGAGCAGACGGGCGGCGCTCTTTGTTTCAATGTCAAAGCGCTATAAAACGTATCTCTAAAAATCAATTGACGATCACGAAAAAATAATCGTGGTTGTCGTTTTTTTTGGCCATAACCGTCAAACACGGCTGACAGAAGAAACATTTAATATATTCAGAGCTTCTCTTGTTGACTTTGTGAGCGTGCACTAAAAGAGAGAGTTCCTTTTCTTCGTCTTTACAGAGATAATCGTCGTTTTGCTGATGGATTAATGCTCTGAATCTCTTTAATAAAGATATTCCGCTCGTTTCTTTCGTACCGCAGTATCGAACAAAAGTTCTGCGTTCTCCAACAAAGCAGCTTTATTAAAAGGCCGACGCCATTATTTCGATCTGAAGGCCGTCTCGCCTCGCGTCGCCTGTCGGTTAAAACAATTAAACTGGAGGTAGAGGCGGACCGTGACCACTTCCTGTTTCACTCCAGGAGTCGGCACTGGGAACGCCGGTGGCCTTCGGCGTTTTTTCGTTAGCCGAGAAATAAAATGAGAAACAGACAAACGGAAGTTTTCTTGTTTGCGCAGCCTCCCTCCTTCCTTCCTTCCTCCCTTCCACTTTACTCTCATCCCTCCTTTCCTTCCAGAGTCTCTGTGGAACGCGGCGTCCTTCTACCAGGAGTCCTCCTACCTCTACTTCCCCACCCTGCAGGCCGAGCTCGCCTCGGACATCTCCTTCTACTTCAAGACGAGCGCTCCGTCGGGAGTGTTCCTGGAGAACCAGGGCCTCAAGGACTTCATCAGGGTGGAGCTCAGCTGTGAGTCAGAACCAAAGAGACGTGCACACCGAATGCCCCGACAACTGAATAAAAGAAGGAAGGAATAGCCAGACGTACATATAAGAAGCTGTCAGCGATATTTATGTTGCTGTTCTCAGAGGGAAATGTTAGCCGTAACGTAGTTGACAGTTCAATTTCTTTCCCGAGAAGCGTGCTGTCAGGTCCGCGTGATGTAGTCCTAATGACACTACATCGGGGGGGGGGGGGGGGGGGGGCGTGTACTTACTGCCCACGTCGTGAAGCCTGAAAGCCCTTCATGAACACGCCAGATGGAGGAGAAGATCTCCTGCTAGATTTACTGGAAGGAAGAAGGAGATAAAATCAGATGTTTATGCAAAAAGATTGACTTGTTTACACGAGCGCCAATAAAAGAAATACGCCGTAGTTGTAATTTTATTTGATTTTTTTTTTACGATTGCACTAAACAATCCGGTGGAGGGGGGGGGTACATGGTCTTCTGCATCCCTCAGCTGTGTCTTGTAGGTTCTCGGGATATTTGGAGCCATTATGTATTGGCGCAGCGTCCGAGACGTTGTGAAATATTGACGAGCTGTCAGCCGAAGCCCCCCCCCCCCCCCCCCCCCCCCCCCCCTCATAAATCTATTCAGGTCATCAAGTTTTCCCAGCAGGATTGTATCGCATTGCATCAGAAAGGGAGAATAGAGAAAGAGGAGCATAAGACACCTAATATCACATTCAGTCTGACCGTGTGTGTGTGTGTGTGTGTGTGTGTGCCCCCCCCCACCCCCCCCCCCCCCCCCCCCGACCGGCTGTCCAGCTCCCTCGGTGGTGACTTTCTCCTTTGATGTGGGAAACGGTCCAGCGGTCCTGACCGTGAAGTCCCACCTCCCTCTGAATGACAGGCAGTGGCACTACGTGAGGGCGGAGCGCAACGTGAAGGAGGCCTCGCTGCAGGTCGACCAGCTCCCGCTGCGCCTCCTGGAGGCTCCGGCTGACGGACACCTCCGCCTGCGGCTCAGCAGCCAGCTGTTTGTGGGTAGGCTTCGCTGTCGGGGCTCCTCTGCACCGCCTTGTTTCAAATTAATTGCAGTGAGATGTAAACACAACCTTGATGTATCACCGCCTCGCAGAAAGTCCGATATTCGCCGTCCTCTCGGCTCGGTTTGCTGATCTCCTGCAGCTCCCGAGGGAAATATCCGTCTCTTAAGCTGCTAAGTGCTCCGCTGTTGTCATCAGCTGGAGGCTAATTGTGTGTTTGTGTTGCTGCTGGTTGTACTGGAGGCTTTGACTGGGAACAGTGGCCCGCTGCTGCTTGCTCAGCGCGAGCCGAAACAGGAAATCTGTGGTCAGTTAAAACCGAAATCGATTGAGTCGATTGACGCCTTTTACATCGTTAAAATGAGAATGTTTATGCATCTGGAAAGGAAAGGTCCAGATGCCTTCATACAAAACTCAAATGCCATATGCACTTTTTAAAAAAAATGTGAGTTATTGAGGCTATAATTTCCTCCTCTCCGATCCGACCTTGAGGCGACCTTCAGGCGACCTTCAGGCGACCCTCTCTGAGCACGGCCGCGCCGAGCAGGAAAAGTTGCCGACATTCATTCTTTTTTTAAACGTGAACTTTGAAAGACGGCGTTCTCATTCTTCATTTTCCTCGCAGCTGAAACGCAGAGAAGAATTTCAGCTGACGATACAGTGAAAGAAATAAAATGATACAAACCGGCCTGTTAGCTGCTGTGAACAACTCCTGTATTTTATTTTTTGTTATTTTTTCATTATTGCTTTAGGAGCACGGCTGCAGTCTGTCTCCTCTCACATTTTTCCAACCCCCCCCCCCCCACCTGACATTTTAATGTGTCTCTTTAATAATACTCCAGCCCTCTGGAGGGGACAGACCCCATTTAAAAAATGTTCTCCATTTCACTGTAGGCCCACAGTTCATGCACTTAATGGGTCATTTACTTTCAGAAATAATTCTTCGGAGGAATGAAATGACGAACGGGGAGCGATGCTCCTCTGTTGATCTCAGAAGAACTTGTCATTAGTTGAAGACGTAATTATTTTCACAAGACGGGTTCATAGGTGGACTTTTATGACGTTCACTCAGAAGATCAATGTGATTATGCCGCCTATTGAGACTGTCCCTGCTTTTAAAACTGATTAGTAGTTTGGAAGAGAACATTTTATAAAGTTGTAAAAGAACATACAATATATATTCAGTTAAAAACACCATGTGTCTAAATGTAACCAAACAACCACTTCTGGCTTATTTTAGCTAAGACATTAATACATCCCAGGGTCATATGTTCCCATGTCTCTATGTTCCCATGTCTCTATGTTCCCATGTCTCTATGTTCCCATGTTTCTATGTTCCCATGTCTCTATGTTCCCATGTTTCTATGTTCCCATGTCTCTATGTTCCCATGTCTCTATGTTCCCATGTTTCTATGTTCCCATGTCTCTATGATCCCATGTCTCTATGTTCCCATGTCTCTATGTTCCCATGTCTCTATGTTCCCATGTCTCTATGTTCCCATGTCTCTATGTTCCCATGTCTCTATGTTCCCATGTCTCTATGTTCCCATGTTTCTATGTTCCCATGTCTCTATGATCCCATGTCTCTATGTTCCCATGTCTCTATGTTCCCATGTCTCTATGTTCCCATGTCTCTATGTTCCCATGTTTCTATGTTCCCATGTCTCTATGTTCCCATGTCTCTATGTTCCCATGTTTCTATGTTCCCATGTCTCTATGATCCCATGTCTCTATGTTCCCATGTCTCTATGTTCCCATGTCTCTATGTTCCCATGTCTCTATGTTCCCATGTTTCTATGTTCCCATGTCTCTATGTTCCCATGTCTCTATGTTCCCATGTCTCTATGTTCCCATGTCTCTATGTTCCAATGTCTCTATGTTCCCATGTTTCTATGTTCCCATGTTTCTATGTTCCCATGTCTCTATGTTCCCATGTCTCTATGTTCCCATGTTTCTATGTTCCCATGTTTCTATGTTCCCATGTCTCTATGTTCCCATGTCTCTATGTTCCAATGTCTCTATGTTCCCATGTCTCTATGTTCCCATGTCTCTATGTTCCCATGTTTCTATGTTCCCATGTTTCTATGTTCCCATGTCTCTATGTTCCCATGTCTCTATGTTCCCATGTTTCTATGTTCCCATGTTTCTATGTTCCCATGTCTCTATGTTCCCATGTCTCTATGTTCCCATGTCTCTATGTTCCCATGTCTCTATGTTCCCATGTCTCTATGTTCCAATGTCTCTATGTTCCCATGTCTCTATGTTCCCATGTCTCTATGTTCCCATGTTTCTATGTTCCCATGTTTCTATGTTCCCATGTCTCTATGTTCCCATGTCTCTATGTTCCCATGTTTCTATGTTCCCATGTTTCTATGTTCCCATGTCTCTATGTTCCCATGTTTCTATGTTCCCATGTCTCTATGTTCCCATGTTTCTATGTTCCCATGTTTCTATGTTCCCATGTCTCTATGTTCCCATGTCTCTATGTTCCCATGTTTCTATGTTCCCATGTCTCTATGTTCCCATGTCTCTATGTTCCCATGTTTCTATGTTCCCATGTCTCTATGTTCCCATGTCTCTATGTTCCCATGTTTCTATGTTCCCATGTTTCTATGTTCCCATGTTTCTATGTTCCCATGTCTCTATGTTCCCATGTTTCTATGTTCCCATGTCTCTATGTTCCCATGTCTCTATGTTCCCATGTTTCTATGTTCCCATGTTTCTATGTTCCCTGGGTCATATGTTCCCTGTGTCATATGTTCCCTGTGTCATATGTTCTCTGGGTCATATGTTCCCTGTGTCATATGTTCTCTGGGTCATATGTTCTCTGGGTCATATGTTCTCTGGGTCATATGTTCTCTGGGTCATATGTTCCCTGTGTCATATGTTCTCTGGGTCATATGTTCTCTGGGTCATATGTTCTCTGGGTCATATGTTCCCTGTGTCATATGTTCTCTGGGTCATATGTTCCCTGGGTCATATGTTCTCTGGGTCATATGTTCTCTGGGTCATATGTTCTCTGGGTCATATGTTCTCTGGGTCATATGTTCCCTGGGTCATATGTTCCCTGTGTCATATGTTCCCTGGGTCATATGTTCTCTGGGTCATATGTTCCCTGTGTCATATGTTCCCTGTGTCATATGTTCCCTGGGTCATATGTTCTCTGGGTCATATGTTTTCTATGTTCCCATGTTTCTATGTTCCCATGTTTCTATGTTCCCATGGTCATATCATTATCCGTTGTTCCTAATGTCCTGTATTCAAGAGTTATGTTACCAGAGACCTATGTTCTGTGTGTCTTGTGTTCTGAGGGTCCAATGTTTCCAGGGTCCTGTATCCCAGGGTCATATGTTACCCAGGGTCATAGGTTCCTATGGTCATTTATTCCAGAGTCCCAAGTCTCCAGTATCTCAGAGTCCTGTTCCCAGGGTTCTATGTTCCCAAGGTCATATACGCCGAGGGTCTTATATCCCAGGGTCCTATGCTTCGAGGGGTCCTATATCCCAGAATGCTGTGGTCCCAGAGTCATATGTTCCCACGGTCCTGTGTTCACAGGGTCTTCTATTCAAGGGTCCAATATTCCCAGGTTCTTGTATTCAAGGGTCCAATATTCCCAGGTTCTTGTATTCAAGGGTCCTATCTTCCCAGGGTCCTCTGTTCACAGGGTCTTCTATTCAAGGGTCCAATATTCCCAGGTTCTTGTATTCAAGGGTCCTATCTTCCCAGGGTCCTCTGTTTCCAGGGTACTATTTTCCCAGATCCCTTCATTCCAGGGTCCTCAAAGTAGGAGGTTGACCGGGCCTATGTTTGCAGTTCTAATAGCAAAAGAACAAAAGAAGACCAACATTTCGAAATGCAGTTTGAATGATTAAAAATCCACTCGACCCCTGTGGAGAAACCTCAGGGAAACTGTCTTAGCCACAATTCCGAGGGTGTATGTTTCAAGGAGCGTAACATCAGTCGGCTGCAAACTGCAGGCGGCCGACTTCAACATATTGACCCGGGAGAAACACACATTGAACATTTGACCCAGGTAAGAAACACCGCTGACCGCATGATACCCTTTGAAAGGTCTTGTCAATCTGTCATATTAAGAGGATATTGAGCCGGAGAACACAGAACCCTGGGAACAAAGACGCACTCCGGAAACGGAAATGACCTTTTGTTTGTCCATCAGCAGGCAGCACACACACTGGTAGAAAAGGCCATTAAAGCCCCCTGATGCAATACCGTGAGCATGTATGATGCCAGGAGACACGCCTTCTCCTGCTTGATATTACCTCTGGTAACATATGGAACCCCTGCTGTTAGTTCCATCGACATCTACCACGAGACTTATCCCTCACGGGATCGTGAAGGGGAATTATACCCAACTGGTCGCCTTTGTTGTGTTGTATTACGGGATAAATTAGAGGCATAATGACAATGTGATCCGTCTCCCACCTCTTACGAAGCAGTAATGATCAGCTGTTCTCGGTGTTTTCCATGTGCATCTCACAGTGGTGTTTTTATATTTAGTCATAATTCGATTTCACGCGCTCCAGTGCCAACGAGAGAAGCGCTAGACTGGAAATGAAGTCGATGTTTCGCCTTAAAGGGAATAAAACCATCAAAGATGCATCTGAGCACAGCTGTTCTCACCCCTCTCTACACACAGGAGGAACGGCGTCCCAGCAGAGAGGCTTCCTGGGCTGCATCCGGACTCTGACCGTCAACGGCGTGCACTTTGACCTGGAGGAGAGGGCCAAGATGACGCCGGGCGTGACCTCCGGTTGCCCCGGCTACTGCAGCGGCTCCACCAGCCTCTGCCACAACCGGGGGCGGTGCGTGGAGAAGAGCAACGGCTACGTGTGCGACTGCTCCCAGTCGGCCTACGGGGGCACCACCTGTAACCAAGGTGAGCCCCCCCCCCCGCCCCCCCCCCCCCCCCCCCCCCCCCTCCCAAGATCGACGGCAAAAAAAAAAGATAAGCTCCCCTCGCTTTATTGTGATTAAACGGGTTAATGCAGATTACGACAAATAAATAATCGATCTTCGCCAAGGTTATCCCGTCGCGGCCGGCGTCGATAAAAATGCGAGCGATGCCAGAGGCAATTAATACTTGTCCTGGCTCCAGGCTCCCAAGAACATTTAAAATGCATTAGACCAAATTATCTCCTACGAGCACAGACGCCGAGGCCTCCGCCAGAGCAGCCGGCGCGGCAGACAGATCATATATGTAGAGGGATATAGTTTTGAGGTCGGGGGAGATTTCTCTCCCGATTCTGGCGTGCGAATGTGACAGACCGACACTGCGGTGTTTACTCTGTTTCCTCTTGCTCAGTGTGTCGATTGTAAAAAAAGTGGCGCCCGGGCCGGGATGCAGTTAATCCGAACTGATGTTCGGAGATATTTTCTTTCCTTGGATCTCACCGCGGTTAGCTGTGTTGTTGTGGTGCCTCTCAGACAACCAGTAGGTCATACGCTCCCCTTTGGTCCGTGTCTCTATGGGAGTTAAGCTTTTCAGATGTGTGATAGTATGAAGGCAGATGTGTAAGGCTCTGAAGTTCTGACATTATGAAAGTGCTTCACTTTAAAAGCAAAAGGTAGATAAATACGTCACCCGGTAATGATATAAAGCAGTTGCCTGGAGATTATGCTACTCGATCTAAGCTAATGACAAAGTGCCCTTCAGCCAGCAGGGGGCGACTCCTCTGGTTGTATAGAAGTCTATGCTTCATGTGTTAAAGCTGCATTCTCTCTCCTGACCACCAGGGGGCGACTCCTCTGGTTGTATAGAAGTCTATGCTTCATGTGTTAAAGCTGCATTCTCTCTCCTGACCACCAGGGGGCGACTCCTCTGGTTGTATAGAAGTCTATGCTTCATGTGTTAAAGCTGCATCCTCTCTACTGACCACCAGGGGGCGACTCCTCTGGTTGTATAGAAGTATATGCTTCATGTGTTAAAGCTGCATTCTCTCTACTGACCACCAGCGGGCGACTCCTCTGGTTGTATAGAAGTATATGCTTCATGTGTTAAAGCTGCATTCTCTCTACTGACCACCAGCGGGCGACTCCTCTGGTTGTATAGAAGTATATGCTTCATGTGGTAAAGCTGCATTCTCTCTCCTGACCACCAGGGGGCGACTCCTCTGGTTGTATAGAAGTCTATGCTTCACGTGTTAAAGCTGCATTCTCTCTCCTGACCACCAGGGGGCGACTCCTCTGGTTGTATAGAAGTCTATGCTTCATGTGTTAAAGCTGCATTCTCTCTCCTGACCACCAGGGGGCGACTCCTCTGGTTGTATAGAAGTCTATGCTTCATGTGTTAAAGCTGCATCCTCTCTACTGACCACCAGGGGGCGACTCCTCTGGTTGTATAGAAGTATATGCTTCATGTGTTAAAGCTGCATTCTCTCTACTGACCACCAGCGGGCGACTCCTCTGGTTGTATAGAAGTATATGCTTCATGTGTTAAAGCTGCATTCTCTCTACTGACCACCAGCGGGCGACTCCTCTGGTTGTATAGAAGTATATGCTTCATGTGGTAAAGCTGCATTCTCTCTCCTGACCACCAGGGGGCGACTCCTCTGGTTGTATAGAAGTCTATGCTTCACGTGTTAAAGCTGCATTCTCTCTCCTGACCACCAGGGGGCGACTCCTCTGGTTGTATAGAAGTCTATGCTTCACGTGTTAAAGCTGTATTCTCTCTACTGACCACCAGGGGGCGACGCCTCTGGTTGTATAGAAGTCTATGCTTCATGTGTTAAAGCTGCATTCTCTCTCATGACCACCAGGGGGCGACTCCTCTGGTTGTATAGAAGTATGTGCTTCATGTGTTAAAGCTGCATTCTCTCTACTGACCACCAGGGGGCGACTCCTCTGGTTGTATAGAAGTCTACGCTTCATGTGTTAAAGCTGCATTCTCTCTACTGACCACCAGGGGGCGACTCCTCTGGTTGTATAGAAGTCTACGCTTTATGTGTTAAAGCTGCGGGTCTACAAGGTGATTGACAGGTTGCTACCACGTCGTTGTTTAGACTTTATAAAAGTCATTATTTAGCGTTCCACCCTCTTGTGTCACTTCCTAAAAAAGAAAATCGCAGGGTATAATAAAAAAAAAGTCTTGTGCACACGATCAGCTCCTCCGTTTCATTTCCCTCCATAAAAGAACACGCTCTGCAAAGATGGATCGTAGCTACGCGGTAAATATACAGTAAATGCCCAGAGAGTTATTGTGTACCTGCACACACACACACACACACACACACACACACACACACACACACACACCAATACATCTCTGAAGAAAGACATCGTTGCCCTACCTTGAGCTACTCTACCCGTCGGGCACAAACTTCTTCTCACCCCACTTTTGATTGAGTTGTGTTGATTTATTTTATATCTCGAGGCGTAACTGCGTCGACGTTTCAACATCTGGAGGCTGCGAGCCGGGTTTCAATCTTTCAATCTGGTTGTAACGGCGCCGCCGGCTCCTCTTCTTCTTCTTCTTCTTCTTCTTTTGTTTTTTTTCTCTACCCCTCTGCAGAGGTGTCGGTGTCCTTCGACACGGAGTCCTCGGTGACCTACACCTTCCAGGAGCCCTTCTCGGTGATGCAGAACAGACGCTCGCAGGCCTCCAGCGTGTCGGCGGAGAGGAGCAGCAGCAGCCGGGCCAGAGAGGACGTGGCCTTCAGCTTCGTCACCTCCCAGAGGCCGGCCATGCTGCTCGCTGTCAGCACCTTCAGCCAGCAGTACATCGCCGTCATCCTGGCCAAGAACGGTACGCACACTCATGACATGATGGTGTGAAAGAAAAGGACCTGCTGCGCAGTAATAACTCACGGCGGTGACATATATATATATATATATATACATATATATATATATATATATATATATATATATATATATGTCACCGCCAGCCTGTGGGGAGATCATGCGTTCAATTGAGTGTGTGTGTGTGTCTGTCCGAGGCTAATCCCTCATATTTCTGAACCCAGGAGGATAATATTTAGTGTACTCATTTATGACTTTCTGGACCTCTCGTGGTTGCGGTGACTGTTTTACACCGGCGTGGACTCTAGGGGGCGCTAGTGATCGCCTTTCCTTGTTACGTTCTTTGAACGTGACGTGTAGCTTACTGTAACTTAGCCGGTTAGATTTAGCTGCTGTCGGCAAACACGTCGTCTTCCAGCGATGCTGCTGACAGCCACAGTTTTATGATGACGTCATCATCATCATCATCATCATCATCAGAGGTTTGGTGAGAATCATATGGTTTGACGGTGATGTAATGACGGTCGTCTCTATTTAGTTTTTTATGTTGCCAATTAGTGGATTCACTCACAGGGATGAAGGAAATTAATTTATTTTGTATAATTGTGGAATCAAATCATTGGACTTTGCTGACCTTTAACAGTTAGCAGGCCGCCGCCCCGACAGCGCTGATCTTTTTGAGGTGGACGGAGAGCCGGAAGGGTCAAAAAAAAAAAAAAAAAATGGAGGTCGCGTGTCGCCGTTAGCCGGTCGCTTCCCTTAAATGAACCTCCTCTGTCCTGATGCACAAAG
Source organism: Cyclopterus lumpus (assembly GCF_009769545.1). Lineage (NCBI taxonomy): Eukaryota > Metazoa > Chordata > Actinopteri > Perciformes > Cyclopteridae > Cyclopterus > Cyclopterus lumpus. The sequence goes on from NC_046986.1 coordinate 3,398,190, forward strand.
AGAGATCGCTCTCACGTGTTTCTTGGAATAACGAGTCACATTTAATGCAGTTATTTAACGCCCAGAGGAGCGGCGCCGCGTCGTTAGCTGCAGCTCGACTGGATGTCAAGACAACGACAAAAACCGGGTCGAAGCAGGCAGTCCAAAAAAAACTCTGTTTCTCTCTCGCGAGCTGACACAATCGTGTCACCATGGTTACCGGATCATCTCCTTGCATAATTACACGGGAGATTGCTTCCCTTTGACAAGCGGGTCCACTTTACATTCGCGCCGCAATCGAGATACGCCAGACTTCACTCGGAGAGCGCCATTTATTTTTTAGGGGGGGGGGAAGAATCCACTTTAATGAATCAATCATATCCCCATTGCACTCGAGTAACCAAAGTAGGGGGGTTGGGAGGTATGGGGGAGGGGGGGGGGGGGGGGGGGGGGGGGGGGGGGGGGGGGGGGTTACCTCTACAAGAACTGATTGCAAGGACATGTGCAGATTCGCCCGTCAAAACGTTGTGCGAGGCGCGGGGCGTCTCGAGGAGTCCGGGGGCCACTTAATTAACACGTTGGTGAAATCTCAAGTGTGTTCTCGGGGCGGCGAGCGGCGGACGTGCTCCTCGCGGGCGTGAACACAACACCGGGGGGCGCCACACGCACAACGTGATGAAGCTTAATGGAATGATTTGGACTCATCTGGAGGTCCGAGTCGGTCCAGATGCTCCATGGAGACCGGTGTTGTTCAGGAAGGAAAAGATTTGGTAACGAGGAAGAAAAAGAGGCCGCCGCCATCGTGTGTGTCACCCACAGACACCCACACAGACAGGCAGACAGACAGACAGGCAGACAGACAGGCACACAGACAGACAGACAGACACACAGACAGACAGGCACACAGACAGACAGACAGGCACACAGACAGACAGACAGACACACAGGCACACAGACAGACAGACAGACAGACACACAGGCACACAGACAGACAGACAGACAGGCACACAGACAGACAGACAGACACACAGGCAGACAGACAGACACACAGACAGATAGACACACAGGCACACAGACAGACAGACAGGCAGACAGGCACACAGACAGACAGGCACACAGACAGACAGGCAGACAGGCACACAGACAGACAGGCACACAGACAGACAGACAGACAGGCAGACAGGCACACAGACAGACAGGCACACAGACAGACAGACACACAGGCAGACAGACAGACAGACAGGCAGACAGGCACACAGACAGACAGGCACACAGACCGACAGACAGACAGACAGACACAGACACACAGGCAGGCAGGCAAGCAGACAGACACACAGACAGACAGACAGACACACAGGCAGACAGACAGACAGACAGACAGGCACACAGACAGACAGACAGACACACAGGCAGACAGACAGACACAGACACACAGACAGACAGACACACAGGCACACAGACAGACAGACAGGCAGACAGGCACACAGACAGACAGGCACACAGACAGACAGACAGACAGGCAGACAGGCACACAGACAGACAGGCACACAGACAGACAGACAGACAGGCAGACAGGCACACAGACAGACAGGCACACAGACAGACAGACACACAGGCAGACAGACAGACAGACAGGCACACAGACACACAGGCACACAGACCGACAGACAGACAGACAGACACAGACACACAGGCAGGCAGGCAAGCAGACAGACACACAGACAGACAGACAGACACACAGGCAGACAGACAGACAGACAGACAGGCAGGCACACAGACAGACAGACATACAGACAGACAGACAGACAGACAGGCAGGCACACAGACATACAGACAGACAGACATACAGACAGAACAAACTCAAAAAAGACCCGATTGGACTGAAGCTCCTCTTTGAGTGTGAACGTGTTCCTCCTCATAAACCGGTCCCCCCCCCCCCCCCCCCTCCCTCACCCGGAGTATTTCCCAAGACGGGCCTCCGAGCCGCGAGCCGACTCTCTCCCGAACTTCCGGGTCGCTCGTCCCCCTCCAAGTCCCTCCGTGGCGGTTGTAAAGCAACAGAACTGGCGTGTGTTCCCCGGCTCTCTCCGTTGAACAACCTGCAGAGAAACACTTCATCCACGGCGACCTTCGCCTGCGGGCGGCGCTCCGGGGATTTGAAATGAATCACTACGGCAGAGCCCTTCACCTGCAGGCCGGGAATTGTAATATTGACCCGGCTCCACTTGACAATGCATAGCTATCTGACTGTTTGATCTGGCGGCCATTGTGTGTGGGAGGAACACTGAGCACATATTGACTTTTACCTTTTTTTTTTTGCTGTGTGGGAACGAAAGGTCTCAGAGATAAATATTTGCATCTCTCAAAAGGCAATTGAAGAAGTTTAGATATAGCGGTCTATTTATATAAAAAAAAAATATATATATATATACAGTATATATGCAGCCCACATCATTCCGGTAAATCAGTATATATATATATATAAATTCAATTGTTAGATAGACTGTCTTGTCATTGCAAATACATAAAGTCCTGCAGCTCCATGGAAACAGCATCATCGTGGCGAGAAGCTGTGTCTTTTGTGGCGTATTAAACATTTACAATGCCGTAAGTCATTAAAAAAAAACAGTTAAAAAAAAAAAATTCAATATATATATATATATATCAAACATTTCTCCAAGTGCCCAAAAAGTGTTGCTGATGTTGTAAAGATAAATGTGTATATCGAGCTACCCTCACAGCCCCTCAGTTGTCACGTGACCGTCGGGCTCAGGAGAATCCATCGTGGTTTCCCAGTTTGCGCCGCAGAGCTCCGAATTTTATGTTTTTTACAGAATCCGGTTAAAGACAACGTTTTTTTTTTTTTTTTTAATGAAATATTCATCGCGCGCGATGTGTTTCGAGGGGGAAAAAGGTGAAAACATCTGACGGTAATGATGTTTTGTTTTTTTTTCCCAGCTTCCGGCTGGGATTAAACGGTGTAGTCGTTGGCGGTTGTTCAAAGAAAACGTGCTTTTCATGCTTCAGAGGAGCGCTGACGTGTCTTTTCCTGCTTCGTGTGTGCAGGCAGTCTGCAGATCTGGTACCACCTCCAGACCGACAGGAGCCCCGACGTCTTCAGCCCCGTCGCGGCCAACATGGCGGACGGACGGCTGCACCGGATCAGGATCCACCGGGTGGGGAAGAACCTCTACGTGCAGGTACGAGAAGCTCTCGGCCGTCTTTTGTGATATCGTCGTTGTGGCAAAACTGACTGGAAATACACAAGATCTGGTTTGGAGATAAAATAACATTCCCTCCTCACGGCTGGTTATTAACCTCCTCGATTACCGCGTGACAGGTTGTTGACACGCAAATTATTATTGTATTTTTTTTAATGGAGTCTGGCGCGGTGCTCAGGGCTGCATTACCTCACAGCATCACCAGCTCAGCCAACAACAACAACAACAAAAACAGTGAAAACCCGTTATCTTCACTCTGTGGGCGTTTTAGTTTTCTTTTAAGTGGACGCGATCAAAATCACTGCAGTGTTTTTATTGTTGAGAGTTAAGTGACGCAACTGAGTCAGCATAGGGGGGGGGGGGGGGGGGGTCTAAACCACTTCAGAGCTCACCGTGGGCGGGTTTGGGTGTCATGACGCCGGAGAGAGTCTGGATCCATAATGTGTTGAAACGCTGGCGTTGGGTTCAGGTTTCTGGTAATTGCCTCGTTATTTAGATTTTTCTCTCTCTCTCTCTCCACCAGATCGACCAGGACGTCCACAGGAAGTACAGCCTGTCGTCTGAGGCGGAGCTGATCTCCATCAGGTCCCTGACGTTGGGCAAAGTCACCGGTAAGTCCTCCCGCGGCCGCTCGCCGGTCCGCCGCCGGTCTCTCTGGTCAACGCCTGCCCGTCTGTAACGGCGTGCGGCGTCTCCTCCTCTGTCCTCAGCGGGGAGCGAGCGCCTGGACGAGGAGGCCACGCTGGCGGCCTCCCGGGGCTTCGTGGGCTGCCTCTCCTCGGTGCAGTTCAACCACGTCGCCCCGCTGAAGGCGGCGCTCACCAACCGCGGGAGCTCGTTGGTCACCGTGAGGGGGCCGCTGGTGCAGTCCAACTGCGGAGCGCTGGCGGAGTCCACCTCGCACACGCTGCAGGGTCAGAACACACACACACACACACACACACACACTCACACAGACACACACACACTCACAGACACACACACACACACACACACACACACACAGACACACACACTCACAGACACAAACACACACAGACAGACACACACACACACTCACAGACACACACACACACACTCACAGACACACACACACACACTCACAGACACACACACACACACTCACACAGACACACACACACTCACAGACACACACACACTCACACAGACACAAACACACACTCACACTCACACAGACACAAACACACACACAGACACACACACACAGACACACACACTCACAGACACACACACTCACAGACACACACACTCACAGACACACACACACTCACAGACACACACACTCACACACACACAGACACACTCACACACACACAGACACACTCACAGACACACTCACACACTCACACAGACACACACACTCACAGACACACACACTCACAGACACAAACACACACAGACACACACACACACTCAGACACACACACACACACTCACAGACACACACACACTCAGACACACACACACTCACAGACACACACACTCACAGACACACACACACACACACTCACACACACACAGACACACACTCACAGACACACACTCACAGACACACACTCACAGACACACTCAGACACACACACACACTCACACACTCACACAGACACACACTCACAGACACACACACACACACACTCACACAGACACACACACGGACTTACACACACACACTGACACGCCCACTCACACACACGCACTCACACACACGCTCTCACACTCACACGACCCACTCACTCACTCATACACACACACACTCTCACACACACTCTCACACACTTCATGATTGTTGAAATGTCACCTGAATAATAAGCGAGCTAAACTTCTTTTTGTTCTAGTTTTCTGCGCGTGAGACGAGAAAGCTGAAAGTTCCCAAACTAATTAATTAGTTGACGCTCAAAAATATTTCCAGTTTTTTATTCTCTAGTAAAAACATATTCTGGTTTCAGCTTCTCAAATATGAGGCTCTGATCTGCAGCTTTTCTTTATGTACAATACTTCAAAAAAGCCCTTATTTCTTATTGGGAATATTCTAGACTTCATTAGATGCTACAAAGGGGCGATAGCCATCCCCGCAGACTGAGGGTTCGATTCCCGGGCCGGACGTTTGCGTGTCCTCCTTTGCGTTAATGGTTGTGGGTCTTTATCTCACGACATGATCAGGCCTCATGTCAGCTGGGATCAGCTCCCGACCCCCGAACAGGATAAGCGGTTAAAAAGATAATGCGGTTTATTGATAATGCCGGATCCACGGGATTAGGGATGGATCGGATGAGAATTTAGCGCCCCCCCCCCCCCACACACACACAACCCTCGTTGTCCACTTCCTCCTTACGATCTGATCACTCTGTAAAAAAAAAAGGTGAACTCCCGTTGAGCTTTATGAGCAACACGCGGCACCGCGGTGATCAATCCCGGTGAAGAAGTGACCTAGTTTATGAAAAAAAACAGAAGATAAAATAGCTGCTATAACCCCCCCCCCCCCCCCCACCAAAAGCGGAGCTTTCAGTCTAATCTGCCTCCTGTTGAGCTTTTCACTTGTAACTTGTGAATTGAATTTCCGTCTCTCTCCGAAAGCCGACACATTGCAGCTGTTCTGTCGACTGCAATTTCAACACTTACCAATGGAGCCGTCGACGCCTTAACGGTGACACAAATGCATTTTATTTATTTGTTTACAGCAGTTTATGGTTCGAGATCATTAAAAAAAAAAAAAAAAAAACTACGATTTGACTTGAAAACCGCGACATGTATAAATATATAAATATACATCCTAAAACCGTGAATACATTCGTCAGACGGCGTCCTAATTGTCCCGTCTGTCGAGGCGCCAGATTGAGCCGATGAGATTCTCTCATTTAGAGGAGAAATTATGTTCCTTATGTTACAGGAAACAGACGCTCGCGTCGGGGCTCATTCGGCGCGACGCCTTGACGTCGTCATCGTCTCGTGGTCCGGGCGTTGAGGGGAAGAGCGCCGCAGAGTCATCGCTCGCCCACTAAATGTTCTCTTGCACTTACGCACAGGGGGGAAGAAGCCTGCAGAGGAATAACAAAACCTCTTTCTTCTTCGACCTTTCTCCCGATCCCGTCTGCGTGTGGAAAATCATCTCCAAAACAAACAACCCCCGAAAGGGGAAAAGATAACATGTGTTACCGCTCTGCAACCGGCTCTTTTAACAGATGCATACAGACGGATCTTATCACAGCCCGTTTAGCAGCAGCAGGAGGAGACGGGGTCCGGGTCAGAGAAAACATACCTGTGGTTATAAAAACAGACCAGCAGAGGGTCCACGTTAATGCCGGGTTCATTTGTCTGCTTCTGCTCCTTCAGATCAAACGGTAACAGCCAATAAAGACAAGGAGCAGCACGGCGGCAGCACCCAGAAGGATCTGGTCGTGATCGCAGGTCTGTTGCTCTCATCTCGCCTCCCGACTGTCTGTTGTCTTTCGCTCTGTTCGCCTCCATCTTGATTCTCCTTTTTCTTTCTTCTCCCGGTCTCTGGATAGCTTCAACTTAGCTCGGGTTCATTTTCATCACTGCCACTAACAGCTTTGTTATGACGGTGACGGTGATGATGATGGTGATGGTGACGATGATGGTGGTGATGATGATGTTTGAGGATTTCTTTGTGCTTTCTGAATGGGGAAACGTTGCTTTGTATTTTCTCTTTTCACAATGTCTCTGACAAAAGAAAAAGCCCCCGAGCTGATCAGCGTGAGGCAAATAAAATCATTGACAGGAATAATTTAACATGTTGGTAAAATACCATGTAAAGTACAGGGGGTCGAGGGGTACAGGGGATACGGGGGTACAGGGGGCAGAGGGTTACAGGGGGTAGAGGGTTACAGGGGGTAGAGGGCGTACAGGGGGTAGAGGGCGTACAAGGGGTAGATGGGTTACAAGGGTACAGGGGTTACAGGGGGTAGAGGGCGTACAGGGGGTAGATAGGTTACAGGGTGTAGAGGGGTACAGGGGATAGAGGGCGTACAGGGGGTAGATGGGTTACAGGGGTTAGAGGGGTACAGGAGGTAGAGGGGTACATGGGATACAAGGGTTACAGGGGGTAGAGGGTTACAAGGGGTAGTAGATGGGTACAAGGGGTAGAGGGGTACATGGGATATGGGGGTACAGGGGGTAGATGGTTACAAGGGGTAGATGGGTACAGGGGGTAGATGGGTTACAGGGGGTAGAGGGGTACAGGGGGTAGAGTGCGTACAAGGGGTAGAGGGTTACAAGGGGTAGAGGGGTACAGGGGGTAGAGGGAAGCAGGGGGTAGAGGGCGTACAGGAGGTAGATGGGTTACAGGGGTACAGGGGGTAGAGGGAAGCAGGGGGTAGAGGGCGTACAGGGGGTAGATGGGGTACAGGGGGTAGAGGGCGTACAGGGGGTAGATGGGTTACAGGGTGTAGAGGGGTACAGGGGATAGAGGGCGTACAGGGGGTAGAGGGTTACAAGGGGTAGAGGGGTACAGGGGGTAGATGGGTTACAGGGGGTAGATGGGTACAGGAGGTAGAGGGTTACAAGGGTTAGAGGGGTACACGGGGTAGATGGGTACAGGAGGTAGAGGGTTACAAGGGTTAGAGGGGTACAGAGGGTAGATGGGTTACAGGGGGTACAAGGCGTACAGGGGGTAGATGGATTACAGGGGGTAGAGGGTTACAAGGGGTAGAGAGGTACAGGGGTTAGAGGTGTAATTGCCTCCAGGGGGAGTTGGTGGATAAGTGTTGAATTTTGCAACAGGAGCCCGAGAGTCTCATCAACACCCGAAACACATTAAACAGCCTAAGCTCCAGCTCATTAGGAGAGGCTGTGATATTGTGACTCGATACAGACACAGTATTCATCATACCATCATATCTTAGGCGAGTAAATGGATACCAGTGAATTTACAGATGATCCAGAGTTCATGTGCAATTAGTCTGGGTTCTTCACCAATGGATTTCATTTCTTTGATTTTGAAGTAACTTTTGAGTAAGAAAACCCTCGTAAAAAAAAATTATATATATCACCTAACAAAGTCCCCATTCATTTAAAAAAATGGATATGACCATCGTGAATTATTTTACTCCCCGTTGGCGAGACGTTTTTCACAAGAAACCATTTCTTCATTTTGACGAACACTCGGGTGGCGTTCGTGCTGGTCACGTTTGATGAGTCTGACTCGTACGATCCAGACGAGAGCTCGTGAACTCGCGTGAGAGTTAGCGTCCACTAATGCATCTGCCCTGCTGTGTCCTCAGGTGTGGTCACGGCGGTGGTCTTCATCGCCGTGTGCGCCCTGGCTGTGATAAGCCGCCTCCTCTACCAGCAGCGGCGGGCCCAGAGGAGCGCCGGCATCAAAGAGGAGAACCGGCTCGGCATGTACACGGACTACAGGACAGAGCTGCACCTGCACAACTCGGTCAGGGAGAACATGAAGGAGTTCTACATCTGACTGCGTGGACAGGAAAGCCACGGACTTACCTCTCTCTCTCTCGTGTGAAGGACTAACAGCTGGACGTGCCGCTGCGGGATCTTTTTCTTTTTCTTTTTACGCCAAAACATCCATACGTGCCCTGGAGGAGAGTCTCCCGGGGGACACACTGCAGCCTGTGGTCCACTCTGGTGATGCTGCGGCTTTGCAGCTGTTAGTGTATTTGATGTTGGTGAAACTGTCCGAAATCAAGCTGCTGTGTCGTTGCAAACATTGTGTAAAGGTGAATGTTGGAGGGGGGAGGGGGCACGAAGAGGGGACACCTGGAGGTGCGATGAGCGACAGCTGCCGTCCATCCTGATTGCGCACAACTTTTTGTTAGAACCCCCCCACCCCCGCCCCTCCCTCCCTTCAAATGCGCGATACGTCCTCACTACGGCGGGACTCACTAAATTGTACTTTGCGAGTCAGGGAAAGTAGGCCAGGCTGTAAGATATGCGCGCGTTCGCTGCTGTCTTTGTTTTTTTTCCAGTGGCGGTGAATGTTCTAGAAGAAGAAAGATGGATGGATGAGGGGGGGGGGGGGGGGGGGACAACACTGCCTATATACTGTATGAGTGCCTAATTTGCATACAAGTTTTTATTTGAACATTTTAGAAGTTATTCATGTGATTTTTGGCACAAAAGCAATCGCATTTCCATAGAGAGGAGCTTATTCAGTCGTTCAGTTCTGCAAAACCCATTTCTGCATAGAATTAAAAAGGAAATTTGAGTTTCCCACTCGTGCACAACGTCAGTTGACCCTCGGTGGCGTTTCTTTTCGCGCCTGTTTGAAGTAGCATGGAAACCTAAATCCTGTAATCTTCTGTCAACCGGATCCGTAACTCGGCACCTTTTCAAGTGTTTCGGGGTGTTTTTTTCCTCAAAGTTTTGTCCCCATAAAAAAAAAAGAAAAGAAAAGCATAGCACACCATTCAGACCTCATTTATTTATTACTTTTTATTTTTATTTTATTTGATTGTGCAAATTCTGCTGGTGTATTATTTTTTTTTGAAAAGGTGCAATGTGTAAGATCCGGCCACCTGCTCCACCTCCACCACCGGGTTCATGCGATTTAAATGTGCAGCCTGTCAGATATTAAAATAAAACAGCGGGGCAAAAAACACCTGACTATCACAATAACTCATGCTGTCTCATGATATTCACTAGTGCAGCCTAAAATTTCCGTGAGCCATCTTTGAGTTTACTTCTTTCTTGTTTTTTTTCTAATTTCTGCCACTTTGGATTTAATCCACAAAACAAAACACGAGAGCATTATCGACAAGCTCTCCTTCCACGCCTTCGTCCTCACGTTGGACACCGGACAGCTCCAGTGACCTCGCTGTCCCCTCTGGAGGATCAAGTGGTATTAAAAAGGACAAGACGGACCTTTCCGGGTTGGCAGTAGATACCTCGAGCAGCACAATACGTTGACATATATAAACCTTTTTAAAGGTTTTTTAAAGAATGTTGTCCGGATCGTTACACGTTGCACATTTTCAGTGTGTAAGAATTCCGAAAGCAATGATGTACATTGAAATCGTGAAAGTAGCAGAAATGAGCTAGCTAACGGAGAGGATCATCACAGTTACATGAATACGAAGCAGTCGTACACACAAGCAGCAAGTAACTATTACCCGGGCAGGAGTCTCGCCAAAACTTTGCAGGCAGCCAGTAAACATTTCTTCAGGCTGCACAAACAGACACTGGTATTAAATCTGGCCAAAACGTGAAGAAGCTTCTCAAGTGTGTCTTTGGCGTTCTTTGGCAAGCGGGGCAGCAGCGTGGCGTGTACAGCAAGCGTTGAGTACTCATTGGAGGCCGGGCGGTTAAACCAGCGTGCGAGTCCAGTCCGCGGTGGGATGAAAACAGCCTGCACAGCGGCAGTTGGCTCCGGGGTCACGACCTTCTCTACTGCACTTCGTCACAGTACTTGAGTGACTTTGTACCGCTGTGTGAGTCTGTGAAGCTTGACGCCATGAAAGTCCTGCTACAAAGGTGTAGTGTGTCTATTACTGGCTGGCAGCAGTTGTAAGAGCTTTTTGCAGATGCGAAGAAGAAGAAAAAAAAGGGCCACCTGGAGTAATTTGTTTGTTTATTATCTGGATTACAGGGATACATGGTGTTTTCTATAGATTCCAAGCGGAATACTTTTTATATACATCTTACACTGGTTGAATCCTTAGAAGAAAAGAAGAAAAGAAAAAACACCCAAACGAGGCTGAAAGCCTACCTCGTGGTCCTGTGAGCCTGCAATGCGCATTAAACACCAGAGAACAGAAATCAAAGCATGGAGGAAAAATGGAGATTTAGCTCTCCTTTTTTTTTTTTTTTTTAGATCTTTACCACTGGTGAGGCAAAAAATACAAAGTTTGACCTGCGAGCAGAAAAGCGACGTTAGCTAAAAATCTCTAAACAAGCTCTACAGATGTGGCTCATTGTCCGCTGGCTTCAGCTGCTCTTCGTCCGTGTCGGTCGTATTTTGAGCTGAACGTGCTGAACATAAAAAAGGGTTGAAGCTGAATCTGAGGCCGGCGGGGATTGTGTTGTTTTTTTTTTTCCTTGGGTGTCCTGTCATGAATAAATGAAGTCATTGCGATTCGTCCGTTTGAGGATCATAAACGTCTGTACAAAAATTCAAGGGTTTTCTTTTTTCCCCAATTTTTGAACCGATGCACCGATGGATGGAAAAAGACTGATGAAACATTACCGCCCTCTCCGAAGCTCCACCGCCTCCCGTCTGGCTAGAGATCACGTGACATGAAAGCGACCCGAGGTGGCGGCGTGGCCAAAAGATCATCTGGGCCCCATCTGTGCATGTCCTTGTTATTTAAGTATGTCTCAAGATGTGATAGTCTGCAGATCTCCAGTTATCAGTGAATGAATACATACCTCTCAGAGTGTTTTGGTTATATTGCAATGGGTTATATCACGTGGTTACTTCTTCTTAATGATTTGTATAGCTGCAGTTTTATTAAGGATCTATTGTATAGATGTATAATTTAATAATAAAAGTGAATATATTGATTAATTCTCTGTTGTAAAATGGCTTGACTTCATCAGCTTTAAACAGGGTCATGTGTTGTTATGAAGATCATTGCCCCTCAACGGCTCTCAACATTGCGACAGCTAAGCCGGTGGCTTGTAGCTAACGATACTAATGTAGCTAACGGTACTACCTAGAGCAAATGTGCTAACAGAGTTAACGGTGTTTACCTGGAAGAGGAACCAGAGGATGGGTGCTACGCTTCCGGGAACACGTTATCAGATGTCAGTGCAGAGCGGCGTCCGTGAGCCAACAGAGGGAAGAGCTCACATGCACATAGCAAATATATATATATGTATTTTTTTTTAGCTCTGAATGTCGGATATTGCCTCCTTAAAAGGTGTTTACGTCTGTCTTTTTCCCCGTGGCAGCGCAGCAGTAATTTCAGTTCCAAGTACAACATTGTTTGTTTGCCAGTGGGAAGCCGGTGAGGGATTTGCATCCTTACTGGGATCTGGAGAGGGACTGCATGAACCTCCCATGAGGTGCTTCGCTGGAAGGTGAAAAGATGCATTGCTTGTTTTATTTATCTAAATATAGCTGTAAAAAGGGTTGCGAAATCTTAATTGGGAAATAACTCTCGCTACAGAGGTTGTAAATTGGCAACAGTCACTTTAAGACTTTGTCATTGTGCCATTTTCAAGAAATTCAGATTTTCATTAAAATAGATAAAACAATTATGCTAAGTAACTGAGCTTTAATCATGTCCAGAAATAAAAGGGCTTTCAGTGCAAAACATTTGAGTCAGACTCCACAACCGCTGACTTGAGGGGCATATATAATTATGTTTTAATAATGTACCAGATGGTTCGGAGTCTTAATTGAGTTGCAATTGCACAGTGTGGTCATGAGTCATGGCAGTTGATGCAAAGTACACCATGTCTGTGCTAATTTGGCAATTACATGGGAAACGATATTGAATATTATAAAACGCATTAACTGTTTTCAGTTGATCCAATCACATCCTGTACTCATTTTGATGAATATTGCTTTGCCTTGACTTCAGCAGGTCGTTGCTGCATACAAAGACCAATGAAATAATAATCCATCCGTTATCTTACGCTTACCCTCAGCCTGGTTGCGGAAGCAGCAGAGTTTAGCAACGCATCCCAGGCGTCCTTTTTTCCAAGGACATTGTTCAGCTCTTCCTGGGGAACCCCGAGTTGTTCCAGGGCCAGACGAGATAAATAATCCCTCCAGCGGGTCTACCGAGGAGCCTCTTACCAGTTGGACTCGCCCTGGAACATCTCTCAAGGGAGTCTAAGGGGAACCTGATCAGATGTTAAACCACCTCAGATGGACCCTGTGAAAGAACCATTTAACCTTTCACTGACCTTTCAGTTCTCTTCCGAATAGTCTTGTAAATCAAAGGTGATCAAAGCTATAAAAGCCAGATGTGACTTTAATGCTGCTCTCTTGCTCTGTGGAGATGATTGATCTCTGTGTGATCTGAGCCCATTTGCAAATGCTATAATAAACCATATTATGCTGTAAGAAAAGACAACTTGGGTTCTCAATCTAGAATTTCCACCGGAGCCCTTTGTTGACATCAAAGGAGCAGCTTCTCCGAGTCTCCTCCTGGATGTCAGAGTAATCCAAGATGGCGACGGCGAAATCGCCAAACCTGGGACGCTTAAAAACATCAAACAGCAACTGCGTCGCATTAGAAAATATAGATTTACATTTTGAGGAACAGAAAACAAAAAGACCTGCCAGTAAAATCAGCTTTCACAAACCGTTGTTTCCACATACTTCATCCTCTGCTGCCACATAATGTCAGGAGTGTAACGTACAGCGTATGTAAATGTATTCATTTGGTACTACTTATCAAATCAGAACTGCCTGAACAGGTATTTTCAAAGAAAACTAATTGGTAAATTGTGTCACTTCTACATCTACTACTCAGGCCTCTTTTTTAATGTAAGCAAATACACACTTTTTAAGCAAATATGAAGCATAGACTTCTATACAACCAGAGGAGTCTTCCCCTGGTGGTCAGGAGAGATAATGCAGCTTTAACACATGAAGCATAGACTTCTATACAACCAGAGGAGTTGCCCCCTGGTGGTCAGGAGAGAGAATGCAGCTTTAACACATGAAGCATAGACTTCTATACAACCAGAGGAGTCACCCCCTGGTGGTCAGGAGAGAGAATGCAGCTTTAACACATGAAGCATAGACTTCTATACAACCAGAGGAGTCTTCCCCTGGTGGTCAGGAGAGAGAATGCAGCTTTAACACATGAAGCATAGACTTCTATACAACCAGAGGAGTCGCCCCCTGGTGGTCAGGAGAGAGAATACAGCTTTAACACATGAAGCATAGACTTCTATACAACCAGAGGAGTCGCCCCCTGGTGGTCAGGAGAGAGAATGCAGCTTTAACACATGAAGCATAGACTTATATACAACCACAGGCACTTCCTAAGGTTGCAACCTGGTGGAATGTGGTGCAATTTGGCCAGATGGTGGAGCTGTTACAAGGAACTTTTCGTTTTGGCCTGCAATTTGACCCTTAAACTCAGAAACAATATTCCTTCCTTTCTTTTTATAATTTTTCTGGGTTCAGACGAACTCATTTCCGCCACGTGAGTTTCACCCGCATTTGGATGAAGATGAATCTTGCTTTCTAGTTGTACAGATACGAGAGAAAAGAACTGGAGGGAATAAACGGAACGAACCCGGAGTTTCTTGTGATTTCGACAGCTTTGGCCACTGAGCAAACTCAATCTGCTGATGAGGACACTCGAAAGCTCCGGAACCAGATCCCAACTCGAGTGGACCTCGTTTCGGTTGCTAAAACTTTAAGTCCTCCGAATTAAATGACAAATTACGCCCCGGTGAAATAAAACACGAGCGCTATCCGGTGTGACATTGACATGACAAAAATCTGAAAGGTATTTAATTACGGAAACTCTGCACGTGCACTCATTATTAATTATTCATCGCAGTTCGTCGAGGCTTCAAAATGTAAAACTATGCACATCAAAGATTTTTCTTTCTTTCTTTTCTCCGATATTTATCGATCCAAGGTCTTGGCGCTCCGCTCCGAGCCCTCGAGACAAGTTGAGCCTTCAAGTCTCACGGCGGAGCAGTCAAAGTCAACATTTTCACAACCAGAGGTCTCCAGACGCCGATATTCTGAAGTTGAATAGTCGCCCATGCACGACATCCATAACATGCAATCATACTATTGTAACTCTTGTACCTGTAACACCTTTGTGAGAGCTTTCTGGTGCATGTAGATAATTGTAATGGAGCTTTGCCGTGTGGTTGTTGTTGTTCTTTTCTGCCCCTGATGCTAATTCGTTTGTTTTTCGTCTACCCGGCAGCTCACAGTTTCTCTCCATATGTCGTTTGCTGCTGCTGGTGCAGAACAACCCTGCAATTATCTCTGCGTGCAGCTATTCTGAATGAGCAAATATATTCAATGTGACAACACAAGGCCGGGTGTGAAAGTCGAGTTCAACGCTGCCGCTGCGTGTTAACATCCGATCTCTTGATGGTATTATCCCGTAAAGCCTCATCTTTCACCCACCGCGAGGCTCGCGTGTCCCGTACGTGCTAACCAATGCTAACCAATTGTTACTGTCAAGGCTTTTTATGCTTGACTCCTTTGGAGTTTAAAAGAATCTGCCCAGTATCATGGCAGTTTGTGAAACAGTGCAACAAAATAAATCTATTGGACACGAATGTCCTTCAGCATGTAAACAAGCCGATGGAAAGTCAATTAAAATCCGAAACACGAAACCAAAAGATTGCATTTCGTGACTATTTCCCAAACTGCAGTTAGACCGTGTTGTTTTTAAACACATTCAAATTCAACATTCATATTCCTCAGAAACAAGGCACTTTATCTGCACATGCTCAGTAGGCTTCTCTCTCTCTGCCTGTGGATCATGTTCACCTTGGAAGAAGCTTTAAGCTAAAATCTGATTTTGAGGTATGAAAGTTACTTTTTGGATGTAGGTTATTTTTCCTCTGACTGAGAATTGAGCACTTCAATGAACATGGAAAACCAATAGACAACCAATGGACAACCAATGGACAACCAATGGAAAACCAATGGACAACCAATGGAAAACCAATGGACAACCAATGGACAACCAGTAGACAACCAATGGAAAACCAATGGAAAACCAATGGACAACCAATGGACAACCAATGGACAACCAGTAGACAACCAATGGAAAACCAATGGACAACCAATGGAAAACCAATGGACAACCAATGGACAACCAATGGACAACCAGTAGACAACCAATGGACAACCAATGGAAAACCAATGGACAACCAATGGACAACCAATGGACAACCAGTAGACAACCAATGGACAACCAATGAACAA
This sequence comes from Cyclopterus lumpus, assembly GCF_009769545.1. NCBI lineage: Eukaryota > Metazoa > Chordata > Actinopteri > Perciformes > Cyclopteridae > Cyclopterus > Cyclopterus lumpus. The sequence continues at coordinate 3,414,255 of NC_046986.1, forward strand.
CCAGTAGACAACCAATGGACAACCAATGGAAAACCAATGGACAACCAATAGACAACCAATGGACAACCAATGGAAAACCAATGGACAACCAATGGAAAACCAATGGACAACCAATAGACAACCAATGGACAACCAATGGACAACCAAGAGACAACCAATGGGAATACAGGAGTTGCTTGCGAGCATACAATATGTATGTCATGCCCTACATATTGCACTAAATTCAAACGTAAGATTACATTCAAAAGGAGTATATTAAAATACACGTTTCTTTTGGTATAGCAGCTCATCAATAAACACTTTATGTTAGAAAAATAATGTGGGTTTTATATGCATTCAAACAATATTAGATATTGACAAAGTCTGAAGATTACATATTTATATGTATTATATTTTAGGTGTTTTTTATTAGCGATACAGTGGGTTTAATATAACTTATTTTGTCAGTGTTACAATTTCCCCCCCAACACTGACGCCTCGCATCAGATTTGATATCATAGTGTGATGTGTTTCTCGTATCAAAAGATGACAAGTACACACATACGTTGGTTTTAACTAATGTGTCCTGGACGAGCAGTGGCGAGGAAGCTAATTTACATGTTTAGTTTCCAGTTCACTATTTAATGCATCAAGTTGAATAAAGCGTGAATAAATGAATGCATGAGGCGCTGGAAGTAAAAGTGTCTGGAGGGAAGCATGTGATGGGTGACAACGCGATAATGTAGCGCCACCGTCGTGATGGAAATAAAAGAGTGGAGGTAAAAAGCCGAATTTAAAAAGAGAAGGAAGATGAAGACCAAACGAGATCCTGAACATTCATTCAGCAACACGCTGCAGATCCAGTCACTCCATCTCCACTATACGCATGTATATATTTATGATTGTCTAGTTTGCATTCACCGAGACCCTCTTGCTTTGCCTCTTTATTGGCCGTGTTCGCCCACGTTTTGACTGAAGCAAACCTGAACTTCCCAATATGTTCACCGTCATTATCAAACCGATCATGCGTGTAATTCAACCCCTTTTTTTGACAAGTGTTAATTTCAACGTTCCGTCTTTCGCGAAGAAGAGCCGCGCGGCTCCGTTACCGCGAATAATCGCCCCGCTTCAATCACGCTTTAAATTGGGCAGAAAATATACAGCGCGGGTCACAAGTTGTGATAAGTGAACCCCCTTTTCGACAGAAGTGAGGCAATGACTGCGCGGTGGCAACGGCCTCACAGCTGGCACTCATTTAAAATCACCACAGATGGATTCACATGTATCCCATTCACCAACTGTTGCCCATGTATTGTCCCTTGAGACACTCACACACACACACACGTCGAACAAACAAGAGAAATGAGATGAAGTGGCTGGAATCACCTCCACTGCTTATTCATTAGTTTCGCTATTTTTTTGGTTTCGACTTCAGGTTCCACCTACGCAAACTCCCGGGGGCGGCGACTGTTTTTTAGCGTGAAGAAAAGTCGGGAGACAAAAGTTTTCTTCTTTTTTTTTTTTTTGCACACAAACTTCTGAATTAACGAGCTGCGCCGGTGCATGAGACGCTCCTTTTCGGAAGCACTCTTTCAACAGCCACTTGACTGAAACTAAAAAAATAAAAATGTAAGAGGATTCAATGTAAAGACGCGCGTAACGATGTGTCTTCAGGGCCCCATTATTACGACACTGTGATAGTACGGGAAAAAGTGTCAAACGTTGCCCCAAATGGTAACACTGCACTATTTTTACACTAAATGTCATTCCCTCATTCATACGCTGACGACATGCCAGGTGCCTCGCCGTCTTACCCATTCAGCAGTTTCAGGTTAAGAGGACACGAGGACCAGCGGAGCCGGGGGATCGAACCGCGAATCCTCTAGAAGGATGGACAACCCGCTGAGCCGCAGTCGCCCCCGACATAAGAGACTTTTACACTGGCCTCATCCTGAAAACAATCGGCCATTGTTTCCGATAACCCATTATTTCGACATCCCACTAGCATGAAAGTCTACCTCGTTGCTGATCGGGGCGTCGGCCCTCAATTGAAAATCTCCCCGTAGAGTCCAATTGCCAAAGACTCTGAGACTTCATCATTTCATATCATCTGTTAACAATAAACATGCATCCTTTCTTTATCTAACTGGTCTCTCCCTGATTGAAATGCAGTTAGTCAGCAGACGTGTCGTATTTTGCCAGAGAATTATTTATATTTATAGAATACTTTTAAACGGTTAATAAATTGTTCAGGTTGAAGAAAAAAAAATGTTGCCTTGGCAATACATTTTAAAAAAGCCTTTCTTTAATGTCAACAATTGTCGTTTTGTGTTTAAAAAAAAACAAAAAGTATCGATTCAGGCACCGTTTAGGTATCGTTTTAAAAAGTATCGGTTTAGCACCCGGAAAAAAACCCAACGATACCCGTCCCTAGTGCGCATGGTGCGATATCGTTCTGTATTTTTAAATGTATTACAAAATTGTAAAATTTTTTACCCAATGTAATCTGATGTTGTACTTTTCATTTGTGTTCCTTTTCTATCTTAATAACGCTCTTCCACGTATTCCCTAATTAAGCACTAAGAAAGATATCGAGGCCCGATTTGCGTTTTATCACGTGTACGTCTTCAGACACTGAGACGCAGACTCACTAATCCCAATACATAAATAAAAAAAAGAAATTCTATTTAAGCTTCTAAATCGGAAAAGGCAAAAATAAAATAAAAACACTGCATGAGCATATTTCAGCTTCTCGGGTGAATGACTAAAGGAACCCAGTATATATACTGGAGCAGGTAGTCTAGCCGTGACAGGGTGAGGACGAGTACTCAGACATCACTGATGAGATGCTTCCTGCCGAGGCGCCACACTCGAGAGATGGAAAAGAAAAAAAAACAGGAGAGCGCTGCGAGGGCCGCCGTGAACCCACGACAACGCCCACATTTGGGCCCGCCTGCTGGCTGATTCGTGGAGCTGTCAATCAATCGGAATTGCAGCTCGTTTGCTTCTTTCGCTGTTGTTGTTTTGTTTTTTTTTCTTCTTCCCCCGGCTCGGAAAAAAAACGACGAATGCAGCAGCTGCATCTTATTTGGAATTGAAGCTGCAAATTGCATTTATTTATTCTAAAATATGAGAGTCCTCTGCCCTCATTATAATGTGTGAGTGAGTGTGCTAAAAGATGAGAGACCAACAAGAGAATATACTAGCTGTCAAATTACCTGCATTGTCCCTCATGCCAAGAAGAGGTACCACCAGTATGTATATCACCAGTATATATTATCACCAGTATATAGCACCATTAAGTCCCACAGGCAAACCCAGCAAAGCAATGGTGGAGTAAACATTCACAGAGTAAAAGATAAGTCGGCTCATCTGTAAAATAAAAGTTTTCTTTATTCACTTTATTTTACTCAGGGACCGTTCACATTAATAAACATTAATGTACACATGGCAGAATTAGCCCGGAGGCTAGTCTAAACTCAAGAAAACAAGTTTCAATCATGATGGGAGGTCAAAATCAATTGACCCTTCGCCAAGCTCCGCCCACAGGGTCGTTGGCAGTTTTTCGCTGATGAGAATGGACAGAAGTATGCCAGCAATGAGGAGACCAAGAATCATATAGATCCACAGGAGACAGTCGGCGTGGCAACATGTATTCTCTTCCAGGAAACCCCCGCTCCTTGGAAAAGTATCTGTCACCCTTACCCCCCCAACGCACCTGCATTTTACCTGCACCCAAAGACTTTAGTGGGGTAATCTTTACACGCTTTAGCCAGCCAACCCTAACACGCATTAATAATAATAATGATTCTTTTTCTTTTTCCTTGTCGCAGGTACAGAATGGAGCCAATGGGTGTATACATTATATCGCAACAATGTTGCCCAGGATATGCAAGTGGGCGGGCACAAACATCTACACCAATCAGTGCCTGCGCAGCACCTTGGTGCAAACTCTCCCTAACGCTGGGATGGAAGCAAGAGAAATCATGGCAGCGAGTGGACATGAATTTCGAAAGCTCCCTTCAAAGCTACTGGGCACCAAATCTAACACCGTTGGGAGTGATGATGATAATAAAAATAACAATAATAATAATAATGATATGCTTCTGGAGAAGGCACTTCACCACCAGCAAGAGTGGACCTGGAAGCGATGTCATCAGACATCAACATGAACAAACGTTACATTTTTAATAATAAAATATTATTGTATTGCAAGGGTCCCATTGTCATTGTTTGATATTTTAATGGCAACTTTTAATAAAATGAGCAATGCGAATGAATGAGATGGTGCGAGATCTAGCTAGGCTAACAAACGTTTTCCCAATGCTGTTTATCTGTTGCTTAGCAACAGCCCCGCACACGGGGGGACTATTTTCTCTCGGCTACATGAAATGCGATACACAACGTTTTGGTGGCTACAGCTATTTCGTGCAGAAAGGCAGCTTACTATTCACTTACTATTGTTATATCATTCTTTCAAAGTCCCTATTTATTTGTTTTACCTGTATTTTACCTATTCTTATTTATTTATTTTGAGCTTTTAGGATGTTTTAATTATGTGAAGTGTCTTTGAGTATTATGAAAAGCGCTATATAAATTAAATGCATTATTATTATCATTCTTCATTATAAGAATGTCTTCTAAAATCGTGTTCCTGCTGCCGACTATCTGCACGGCGTCAGCCAAAAAGACTAGTTAGTCGTATTCATCGTGTGTGACGGGGAACGTGAATAAGAGGATTCCTCTGCGCTCGTGTAAACACGGCAGCCCCGATCTGATCATTAACGGGATGAGCCTCATAAACGGTATAACCGTGTCCCGGTAAACGCACTCAACGGTGTTAATGGTTCTGGCTCTCTCACCTGCCTCAAAACATAAACTCCATCACCGTAATGATAGTAATTGCAAGTACAGTGCAGACAGCAGCTACAATTAGCATATACTAAGGCAAAATGATCTGATGAGTGTGTGTGTGTGTGTGTGTGTGTGTGTGTGTGTGTGTGTGTGTGTGTGTGTGTGTGTGTGTGCGCCCTGGCCCTGTCGCAATCTGGCATGTCTCCTCTTGCTGGCCAAGGCAAAAAAAAAAAGAATCCAATTAACCAACAGCGTGCTCTCAAGTGGAAGTGAGAGATTGAGAAACTCAGACAAGGGAGTGACTAGAATAACAAAACAGCAGCTACAACGGACCTCAATTGGCCGGGAAGAACCATAAAATAGCCGAACAATGGCGATGGTGGCATGTGCATCACTTTACTGACTGTGTATGAGAAGTGGACGAAGACACCGTGACGTCAGCCGTTTTTGGCTGTCGCCATCTTCTTTTTTTTCTTTTTTTTCCAACCAGAAGTGACACGAGAGGGAGGAGCTGAGTATGTAAATGATCACCCTACCGCCTTACAAAAATTCAGAAAATTGCATTACAATTGGTTGTGTGACTCTCCAGCAATTAAAAAATATTGGTTTTATAATGGTAAGTCCCCGAAATCTCAATGAACAGCTCCCCAGGTAAAACATTTTTTTATTTAATTTAAACTGGTTTAACCAGGAAAAGCCTATATATTTACTCCTTTACAAGAGTAAATATACTTAAAATGTCAATAGTATATTGCAAATATACCATAAAAGAAATGTACTTTCTGAAAATATATAAAAAGTATACTTAAGTCACGCTTTCACCTATTTTAAAAAGTATACTTTTAACACACTTTAAAAATAATTGTACTGTAGTATACTTTCAAGAAATATATGATAAGACAAATATACTTTAAGGGTAAGTTCTGTGCAATTACTTAAATGTACTTCTTTGAACTTTGTTTTCTAACATATTGTTTGTATATTTCAAATATGCTCTAACTTAGCATTGAAACAATGTATTCAAAGCACATTTGATAAATACTTTTTTTGTAATTAGTAAGTAAACTTATTCATGCTATTATTTTTATATATTATAAATAAATATGCTAATAATATCTACTTTAAGTGAACTGCCGGCATGCATATTAGCACATACACAGTCTTATACTTAAAGTGTACTAAGTATAATTAACGTTCCAATTTAGCACAAAAAAATATATTAAATATACTTAAAATTGTACTACTTAAATATATATAGTACAAAATAAATTGTTCCAAAATAGCACACTTTAAGTATACTTATGATTAGTAGGGCTTCAAGTATACTAAAGTATACTAAGATTAAATATACTTAGCATATTTATTTTTCACCTAGGTCATTACTGAGTAAACTGTCGATTGTCCAATAAATAGGTAGCAGTGAATGGGCGTGACACGGGGAGTGATTTGCATATTTTATAATTAATTAGTAGTCGTTTACATTCCTTCTCCACGTGTGACAAATCACCCTCAACCATATTTCACAGTGGACAGGAGAAACACGGGCGTCACTAATAACATCATCTTGAGTAAGAAGTCAGGTGACAGCGAGCAGGGCCACGAAACTTGAGGCCGCCTAATGGTATTCAGCCATCATTAATTGTATTTTTCACACCTGTGCTCGTCTCACTGTGACATGTTAAAAATGTCGGCCGTGAAAAAAAAGGACCTGTACGTTCTTTGCATGTGACAGTTGGAGGAATCGGTGGCTGCCCGAATGCAAGACAGCGAGCGCTGCTTGGGTTTTTTTTTTTCTTTCAGCGAGTCGATTATTTAATTTTTTTTCGTGTGAGGTAGCAGCGGTGAGTCAAGTGTAAAGCCTTTTTAACTCATTGTTATTATTATTATTTTTATATATATATATAGGATATACATTCTGGATCCAGTTTAATTTTTCATTAATTTATTAGTTTCTTGCGATGCTTCCTGGTCATGAATAACCTCAAAAATAACCTAGATTAAAAAAAATAGCAACAGAATTTATTAAAATATGAGTTCTAACGTGATCGTTTCTTATTTTCTTGGTCTAACGTGACTTGTTTCTTAATTCTTGGTCTAACATGACCTTTTCTTAATTCTTGGTCTAACGTGACCTTTTCTTAATTCTTGGTCTAAGGTGACCTTTTCTTAATTCTTGGTCTAAGGTGACCGTTTCTTTTGTTATTTTATTCAGCAACAACTTATCCTGTCAGCAGAAAAATGGCTTGATATGAATTTAACATTTTGATAAAGTCCATGTGGTACAATTTCTAAGAAATAAGAAATATCTGGAAATATCTGAGATTAGCTGTGGCTCTGGGCTCACCAGCAATTTTTGACTTTTTGACTTTTCCAGGTTTATTGACATGTTTCAACAGGATTAAAAATCATATTAAAGTAAAAAATGAAAGAAAAGATTAATTTTTTAAATAAAATTTTATTATTTTCAAAGCAGCAGCAGCAGCAGCTCCTGACCCATCCCGAGCTCTCTAAGAAAACGAGAAAAAAACTCCCCAAAATGGGAAGAAATCTCGGAAGAGGCAATTCAAAGAGAGATCCCCTCTTCTCGGACGGATGGGCCTGTGACTGGATCTGAAAAATAAGACAATTGTTAGAACATAAATAATATAATGCGAGTACAATTAAAACATCTGGCTATCTATCTGTCTATAGTGCTAAATAATCCTTGAGTCCTTGAATCCTCACATCCTCCTTCCTGTCAAAGAGACAATAAAGCAAATTATTTTAACATATGTTCCAATTTAAAACACAGGGCTCAGCCCTCGGGAGCAATTTTGTTTAAGTCAGGTTAAAGTTAAATTTCGGACCTCGTCAGGTTAAATTAAAATTTCGGACCACGTCACGTTAAAGTTAAAATTCGGACATCGCCACAGGCTTTCTCTTTTGGGGTGTTTAACTTGAACTGAGTGTTTACTCATGCTAACTCCCATAACCAACGTAATAAAGATTATTGTTGAATTTGGAATAAGTCTTTCCTGATTAAACTAATGACTGGCACACAAGGTGCCACCAGATCATATATATCATAAAACACAGAGGGCTCAACCCTCAGGAGCAATTTACGTTCAGTCACGTTAAAGTAAAATTTCGGACCTCGTCACGTAAAGTTAAATTTCGGACCTCGTCACGTTAAAGTAAAAATTCAGACCTCGTCACTTACAGTAAAATTTCGGACCTCATCACAGGCTATTCTCTTTTGGGGTGTTCAGGTGCACCAGGTGCCACCAGATCACAAATATCATATATATCACATACATCACATATGTTCCAATTTAAAACACAGAGGGCTCAACCCTCAGGAGCAATTTTGGTTAAGTCAGGTTAAAGTTAAATTTCGGACCTCGTCATTACTCTCTTTTGAGGTGTTTAACTTGAACTCTTTACAGACTTAATGTTTACTCATGCTAACTCCCATAACCAACGTAATAAAGAGTATTCTTGAATTTGGAATAAGTCTTTCCTGATTGAACTAATAACTGGCACACCAGGTGCCACCAGATCACATATATCATATATATCACATATATCACATATGTTGCCATTTAAAACACAGAGGGTTCAGACCTCGTCACGTTGACTTTAAATTACGGACCTCGTCACGTTAAATTAAAATTTCGGACCACGTCACGTTAAAGTAAAAGTTCGGACCTCGTCACGTTAAATTAAAATTTCGGACCACGTCACATTAAAGTTAAATTCCGGACCTCGTCACGTTGAAGTAAAAGTTCGGACCTCGTCACGTTAAATTAAAATTCCGGACCTCGTCACGTTAAATTAAAATTTCGGACCACGTCACGTTAAAGTAAAAGTTCGGACCTCGTCACGTTAAATAAAAATTTCGGACCACGTCACATTAAAGTTAAATTCCGGACCTCGTCACGTTGAAGTAAAAGTTCGGACCTCGTCACGTTAAATTAAAATTCCGGACCTCGTCACGTTAAATTTAAATTTCGGACCACGTCACGTTAAAGTAAAAGTTCGGACCTCGTCACGTTAATTTAAAATTTCGGACCACGTCACGTTAAAGTTAAATTCCGGACCTCGTCACATTAAAGTTAAATTACGGACCTCGTCATGTTAAAGTAAAAATTTGGACCTCGTCACGTTAAAGTTAAATTTCGGACCTTGTCACGGGCTTACTCTTGACGTAATAAATTAGATTATTGTTGAATTCGGAATAAATCGTTCCTGGTTGAACTAATGAATGGCACACCAGGTGCCACCAGATCACATATATCATATATATCACATACATCACATATGTTCCAATTTAAAACACAGAGGGCAAAACCCTCGGGAGCAATTTTGGTTAAGTCAGGTTATAGTTAAATTTCGGACCTCGTCATTACTCTCTTTTGGGGTGTTTAACTTGAACTCTTTACAGACTTAATGTTTACTCATGCTAACTCCCATAACCAACGTAATAAAGATTATTCTTGAATTTGGAATAAGTCTTTCCTGATTGAACTAATGACTGGCACACCAGGTGCCACCAGATCACATATATCATATATATCACATATATCACATATGTTCCCATTTAAAACACAGAGGGTTCAGACCTCGTCACGTTGACTTTAAATTACGGACCTCGTCACGTTAAATTAAAATTTCGGACCACGTCACGTTAAAGTAAAAGTTCGGACCTCGTCACGTTAAATTAAAATTTCGGACCTCGTCACATTAAAGTTAAATTCCGGACCTCGTCACGTTGAAGTAAAAGTTCGGACCTCGTCACGTTAAATTAAAATTCCGGACCTCGTCACGTTAAATTAAAATTTCGGACCACGTCACGTTAAAGTAAAAGTTCGGACCTCGTCACGTTAAATTTAAATTTCGGACCACGTCACGTTAAATTAAAATTCCGGACCTCGTCACGTTAAAGTAAAAGTTCGGACCTCGTCACGTTAAATTAAAATTTCGGACCACGTCACATTAAAGTTAAATTCCGGACCTCGTCACGTTGAAGTAAAAGTTCGGACCTCGTCACATTAAAGTTAAATTACGGACCTCGTCATGTTAAAGTAAAAATTTGGACCTCGTCACGTTAAAGTTAAATTTCGGACCTTGTCACGGGCTTACTCTTGACGTAATAAATTAGATTATTGTTGAATTCGGAATAAATCGTTCCTGGTTGAACTAATGACTGGCACACCAGGTGCCACCAGATCACATATATCATAAAACACAGAGGGCTCAACCCTCGGGAGCAATTTTGGTTAAGTCAGGTTAAAGTTAAATTTCGGACCTCGTCAAGTTAAAGTTAAATTTCGGACCTCGTCACGGTTACTCTCTTTTGGGGTGTTTAACTTGAACTCTTTAATTGTTGAATTTGGAATAAGTCTTTCCTGATTGAACTAATAACTGGCACACCAGGTGCCACCAGATCACATATATCATATATATCACATACATCACATATGTTCCAATTTAAAACACAGAGGGCAAAACCCTCGGGAGCAATTTTGGTTAAGTCAGGTTATAGTTAAATTTCGGACCTCGTCATTACTCTCTTTTGGGGTGTTTAACTTGAACTCTTTACAGACTTAATGTTTACTCATGCTAACTCCCATAACCAACGTAATAAAGATTATTCTTGAATTTGGAATAAGTCTTTCCTGATTGAACTAATGACTGGCACACCAGGTGCCACCAGATCACATATATCATATATATCACATATATCACATATGTTCCCATTTAAAACACAGAGGGTTCAGACCTCGTCACGTTGACTTTAAATTACGGACCTCGTCACGTTAAATTAAAATTTCGGACCACGTCACGTTAAAGTAAAAGTTCGGACCTCGTCACGTTAAATTAAAATTTCGGACCTCGTCACATTAAAGTTAAATTCCGGACCTCGTCACGTTGAAGTTAAAGTTCGGACCTCGTCACGTTAAATTAAAATTCCGGACCTCGTCACGTTAAATTAAAATTTCGGACCACGTCACGTTAAAGTAAAAGTTCGGACCTCGTCACGTTAAATTTAAATTTCGGACCACGTCACGTTAAATTAAAATTCCGGACCTCGTCACGTTAAAGTAAAAGTTCGGACCTCGTCACGTTAAATTAAAATTTCGGACCACGTCACATTAAAGTTAAATTCCGGACCTCGTCACGTTGAAGTAAAAGTTCGGACCTCGTCACATTAAAGTTAAATTACGGACCTCGTCATGTTAAAGTAAAAATTTGGACCTCGTCACGTTAAAGTTAAATTTCGGACCTTGTCACGGGCTTACTCTTGACGTAATAAATTAGATTATTGTTGAATTCGGAATAAATCGTTCCTGGTTGAACTAATGACTGGCACACCAGGTGCCACCAGATCACATATATCATAAAACACAGAGGGCTCAACCCTCGGGAGCAATTTTGGTTAAGTCAGGTTAAAGTTAAATTTCGGACCTCGTCAAGTTAAAGTTAAATTTCGGACCTCGTCACGGTTACTCTCTTTTGGGGTGTTTAACTTGAACTCTTTAATTGTTGAATTTGGAATAAGTCTTTCCTGATTGAACTAATAACTGGCACACCAGGTGCCACCACATCACATATATCATATATATCACATACATCACATATGTTCCAATTTAAAACACAGAGGGCTCAACCCTCAGGAGCAATTTTGGTTAAGTCAGGTTAAAGTAAAATTTCAGACCTCGTCACGTTGAATTTAAATTTCGGACCTCGTCACGTTAAAGTAAAAGTTTGGACCTCGTTACGTAAAGTTAAATTTCGGACCTCGTCACGTTAAAGTAAAAGTTCGGACCTCGTCACGTTAAAGTTAAATTTCGGACCTCGTCACAGGCTTACTCTTGAAGTAATAAATTAGATTATTGTTGAATTCGGAATAAGTCTTTCCTGGTTGAACTAATGACTGGCACACCAGGTGCCACCAGATCATATATATCATAAAACACAGAGGGCTCAACCCTCGGGAGCAATTTTGGTTAAGTCAGGTTAAAGTTAAATTTCGGACCTCGTCAAGTTAAAGTTAAATTTCGGACCTCGTCACGGTTACTCTCTTTTGGGGTGTTTAACTTGAACTCTTTAATTGTTGAATTTGGAATAAGTCTTTCCTGATTGAACTAATAACTGGCACACCAGGTGCCACCAGATCACATATATCATATATATCACATATATCACATATGTTCCAATTTAAAACACAGAGGGCTCAACCCTCAGGAGCAATTTTGGTTAAGTCAGGTTAAAGTTAAATTTCGGACCTCGTCATTACTCTCTTTTGAGGTGTTTAACTTGAACTCTTTACAGACTTAATGTTTACTCATGCTAACTCCCATAACCAACGTAATAAAGATTATTCTTGAATTTGGAATAAGTCTTTCCTGATTGAACTAATAACTGGCACACCAGGTGCCACCAGATCACATATATCACATATATCATATATATCACATATATCACATATGTTCCCATTTAAAACACAGAGGGCTCAACCCTCAGGAGCAATGTAGGTTCAGTGTCTTGCTCAAGGACACTTGGACATTTAAACATATGTGTGTGTACAGTTTATGTTTAAATGTAAATGTAGGCGTGTGTGTAGTGTGATGCTATCTCAGCCACGGGTGGTTCTTCAGCTGCTCCAGGGTGAACCGCTGATCCGGGTCCACATGTACGCAACCGTTGTAGAATTCTGTGCATTCTAGAGAGTGAGGATTCATGCAGGCCTTTACGAATTCTTTGAAATCTGGAGAGAAAGGAGAAGAATGGGTGAGGTCATGTGATCCATCACAACATGAACTCAAATGCCAACATATTGGTGTATGTTTTTCTTACATTGAGAAAGCCACCAGTCGGTCTTCAGCTGCCAAACGGATTCCAGCGGCGAGGTAGATGATATTTTGACCATGTAGAACAGGACCATTCCTATCTGGAATACTGTAGTGGGTCCGGCTTTGTATTCCCGCCGACTGGCCCACTCTGGGGGGACGTGAGTACCTAAAATATAAAGACATAATGAAAAGACAGTGAGGAGGAGGAAGAGCTTTGTTTCTGTAAAAGTCACCGATGGGTGAAGTTAATAAAGAGCAGGAGTAAAACTGGACTTCTTACCATAGAAGGTGTCATAGACGTCGTCTTCTCCGCCGAAGCAGCTCAGACCGAAGTCGATGACGCGAACTCGTGGCAACTTCATGCAGGTCTCAATAAGGAGATTTTCCGGCTTGATGTCCCGGTGGAAAATGTGCTTCTCCTGGAGGTCAATGGCTGCATTCACCAACTGCTTCATTATAATCTGAAAGACAAAAAAGAGAGTTGAGGGGTCAGAGAGGAGGATGCTTGGACATGTTTTCATGGTTGTGACTGAGATGACTACAGCAGCTTACCTTAGCTTCCTGTTCCTCCAAGTAGCCTCCTTTGTGTTGAATGTAGTTGAAGAGGTCTACGGCCGGCATCGGTCTCTCCAGCACCAGGACCAGCTCCTTGTCCACAACGTACCAGTCCAGTAGGTCAATGTGTGCTGAATGCCGCTTTGATTCGGCCTCTAGCTTCCTTAGGACAGCGACCTCCATGGGGATCTGGAGCCCATCACTGTCTTCGTGAAAGAGGAGCTCTTTGTCTATGATAATATGCTTCATAACGACCTAAGGGTGATACAAACAAGACTTTTTGGTTACACTTCCTGACCGTACTGTGTGTGTGTGTCTGTATGTGTGTGAAAGAACATGTGAAAAACTTACAGGAAGATTATCCTCTCTGCGATAGCCAGCATACACGCATCCATATCCTCCTTCGCCAAGTTTCACCTGCACGCTGTACTTGGCCTTAAACATGGCTGACGGGTCTGGAACTAGGTCGTCCTTCTGAACCGGTCCATCATCGGCGCTTCTCGCGCTCAGAGCCGCCTCGGGTGGGTTTCTGCTTTCTAGAGATGAGAGAAAAAACATCACAACATGAATTTACTGACAATCACAACACGAACAAGGACAACAACACATGACGATCATTCAATGTCTCTTAAACCATTTATAGCAGAATAATAGTTCAAATATGGGGCTATAGCTTACCAGTGTCCTCTGAGGTGGACGGCAACTCAGCGTCACAGAGGATGGGGTCCAGGATGGGGTCCAGCATGGGGTCCAGTCTCCTGCTTTTCTCCCTTTGTAGGCTTTCCCCATCTTCTGTTCGTTTCCGCTTTAGTCCTCCAGGGACGACACTAATGTCCTGTGAGGTGGACGGAAACTCATATTCACAGGGGATGAGGTCCAGGATGGGGTCCAGGATGGGGTCCAGTCTCCTGCTTTTCTCCCTCTGTAGGCTTTCCCCATCTTCTGTTCTTTTCCTCTTTAGTCCTCCAGGGACGACACTAATGTCCTCTGAGCTGGACGGCATCTCATCTTCACAGGGGATGAGGTCCAGGATGGGGTCCAGCATGGGGTCCAGGATGGGGTTCGGGATGGGGTCCAGGATGGGGTCCAGCATGGGGTCCAGTCTCCTGCTTTTCTCCCTTTGTAGGCTTTCCCCATCTTCTGTTCTTTTCCTCTTTAGTCCTCCAGAGACGACACTAATTTCCTCTGAGCTGGAAGTCAACTCATCTTCATGGGGGATGAGGTCCAGGATGGGGTCCAGGATGAGGTCCAGGATGGGGTCCAGGATGGGGTCCAGGTGCCTGCTCTGTGGGCTTTCTTCATCTTTAGTCTCTGCTGTATTCCTTTCTCCAGGGACGACGTCCTTCTCCTCAGCTACGAAGAGCTTTCCTAATAATGTCCCCATTACACCTGAAGACTGCTGAAGACTTTTCTAACAAAGATAGTGCTTGTTCCTGTACGGCAATATCATATACTAATAATATTAATAAGGTATATATAGGGGAGCTGCCACTGAGTTCTATGGCTGTGCCTTTGATGAAGGGTTCCATGAGGCCACAGTCTGTGACATCACCGTGTTCCGGAATATGCAAATGAGGGTTTAGAGTAAATTCTGTGTGTACAGTTTATAAGTAAACATGGAGGTGTCCACTGAATACATTCATACAGTGCATACCATACTATGTGTATAAGCATTCACTTTAACCTTGGGTTAAAGTGAATGCTTATACTTAACACATTTAGTCCAAGGTCTTTTTCTCGATTTTTACATAATTTCTTAAATTCACCTTTTTTAAAAGGAACTTGCTTTTGATTCATACCGATGGGTTGTACATCAAACACTGCAGAACAATCTCAGCTATCTATTTAATGAAGCACCGTTGTCTTTAGGCACAGTGTAAAGAGGTAAAAAGTTGAAGTCTGATTTATTAAAAATTCTTCAAATCTCTTGTGAAAATAATAATACCTTTACCCATGCGTTAGCATGTTTTGGTGCTGGAAATTGAACCTTAGGTTCACAAAAGTCGTGGAATATATTAATTAAATAGTAGATACATGTAAATGTCTAAAACCCCAAAATGTTAGTTTTTTTAAATCATTCATTCATTTTCTTTTTTTTTCAACATGTGTGTATATATATGTATATGTATATATATATATATATATATATATATATACGCCATCTTAAATATGAAATATCTTACGGGCAACATCTGGGATATCGAGTCATACGAGGGGTTGCATATATAATCATATAATTATATTTAGCATGCAGGCTCTTTGTCCTCAAACATGAAAAATGTGCCTTTGCAGTGGAAAACAAAATAAAGTGCTGAGAACTGTTGGAGGTTTGTGGCTCTGCAAGTCTTCAGTTGAAATGTGGCTTGGGGCCCCCTGAGGGGGGAGGAAAGGGTTATTTTACTGCCTTCAAGGAAGTACAAACCAATAACTTTGGCGAGTGTAATTCTGACAGTAAATAAGAGTATTATTATTACATCTCAGTCGGCCACACACATGTCACTACATGTAGAATCAATTAGTTTACAGGCCACAAATATTTCTCCGGATTTAAACCACTTCCTGGTTTGAACGTGTAATTACAGCCATGAAGTATTTTAGATATTCTTTTTAAAGGAAGTAAAAAAGCCAATGAGGAATCCTTCACGTTAAAATGCAATGTCTGACATAGTCGACATTGCAAATATATATTATTATATATTAATTAAATAGTCGATACATGTAATAAATGTCTAAAATCCCAAAATGTTAGTGTGTTTTGAGTAAAAGGGTTATCTGTCACCAAATGGGACTGAGAAATGACTTCCTACCACAGATCAAGCACCATGGGATGTATGCAAATAAAAAATAAACATTACAACCGTCGTTGTTTTTAAACAAAATATTTACTATGCATTTTAGTATGTTTTTTTAAAAACAGAATATGTCCTACATATAAAAGCTATTTAAAACTATTTACTAACTGAAAACTGCAGTATCTTTTCGAAGCCTACGGTGGGTCGGTCCTTAGTGATTTCCTAAGTGTTCATTGGTTACTTTCACACTAAATATTCCACAAAATTCCACAGATTACGTTGCAGTCCAAGCTCTCGGCTCGCTGTGTGAATCACGTACGACCTCGTGAGAAAAAGGAGAACAGAAGTAGAACGTCTACAGACTCCGGTAACATCCAAAGCATATTTCTGTGCCGTGTTACCGCGGCGATATGAACGTAATCGTTGGGTAAACATCGTAGGACGCGCCGACGTTCAGTTAAGGTTTAGAAAAATGTGCGCCGCAAGTATGAGAGCGCATGCCCGCTTAAAGTTTGAGCGTCTTTCTTTTAAAAGCATATTCATTATTTAAAACTCAGCATATCAGGGTTCGTACGGTCATGGAAAACCTGGAAAAGTCATGGAAATGTGTTATATTCATATGTGCATTTACGCTGAGTTTTAAATAATTAATCTGCTTGTAAAAGAATGACACTCGAAATATAAGCCGGCATGCGCTTTCTTACTCGCAGCGAAGAAATGACACTTTTTCCATGTATACACCGAGATTTCACAACATGTTTGGTCATGGAAATGTGGTTTAAAGTCATGTAAAAATGGTCAAATTCCAATTATTGTCTTATTCTCAACAATAGTGGAATATGAGCGTGCATGTCTGGTCTGGTGTTTGGGCCTCTTACTTTCCACCTCAACCTGCCCCCCCCCCCCCCCCCAGGAGGCTCTTATCCCGTCACCTAACTGCATCGTCAAAGTTGCTTTTTTTCAAATCCGGATTGAGAAGAAACCGTCGGCAACTTCAGCCCCAAAACTTTATTATTCAGACCCCTGAAATGCTTCCTCCCCTTGTGCAGCTGAAACACGACGAAGCAGCATGTCCAAAATACCCCAAACTAGACTTCTTATTCTTAGTGAAAGGGCGGTTGGTCCAAGCGAGATAATTCCTGCACTCGCAAGGGGGGAAGATTAACAACCCCGCAGAGGGGCTCGGCTGCAGCTTGTCAATCAGGGAACTCCTCCGCTCCTTTTCAGCACTTTGTTCTCTGAGCTGATGCAAAGGGCACCTCCTCATGTCCATCACTCCAACTCCTTGAGAATATCCTTGCCGAGAGAAGGAATCGGAAAGGAAAACGTTGTGAGATGAAACAAAGGAGTAGTTGTCATTCATCTCAGGATCTCGTTGCTCCGCGAGTATGAGGGGGGGGGGGGGGGGGGGGGGGCAAGGCAGAGATAAGCAAATGGCTCGGAAATTACATTTGCTATACAACCATTTGTACCAGTCGCAAGATAACAAAGGGAATTTCTATTTGCATTATCGTCCTTCTGCAGACTTATCAAGAACCCATTGGAAACGCCTCCCGCGACCATGTATCGGGCACGTTAATTAGCAGAGGATTCATAGGCATGCAGTGTGTGTGTGTGTGTGTGTGTGAGAGAGACAATCGGTTAGTTATACGCCGTGCAACTCATGCAATGAAATAGTCTATTCCTCAATGTTCTCTACTTCTGACCCCCCCATCCCCTCCCAAAGAAAAAAAAGGAAGTCTTCGCTCGAGCTCCGAAGTTATATATTTTTTTAAATATACCAGGATGACACAAGTTATTATCTTGAAAGCGTGTCCAAAGAAGTGTCGCGATGCCCTGACCGCTCCGGGGGAAGGGGACACTCAACCAGCTGGAACATGGCACACGGGGGGGGGGGGGGGAGTCGCCCATTTAGCCCATTCTTGTCCCTGTGGACCGTACGTCCTGCAGCGGCCATTTTTTCTTTCTCTTTCTCTTTGGACACTCTCATTGGTTTCCTGCCTCAACACGTCCACGATGACATCAGCCAAATGACGTCAGCAGGAGAATATTCTCACTTATTAATCCCGCAGTCTTTAGTCTTTGACTCACGATAAACTTTGCATGTTTTTTGTGAGAATATAAAAGAACGCAGCAACTTATTCAAATCAAATAAAAAAAATTTAAAAAGCTTCTCCGGGCTCAACTTTCCCAGTCGATACACATCTGGTTATGGCTGCTATCAAGAGATCTCACTGACGTAGCTTGGCCTTGTTATTAGACATCAATACTAAGCCCACACGGCTCTTCGGGGCAAAAATAAAATATTGGTAGTGCTTTTGTGAATCGAGACGGGATGAAAATAACAGGTCAGATCAATTGGTGCGCGGGCATCCATAAAGTCTGCTGTGTGGACGCCGGTGGAAACATCCCGCAAGTCCCCCGGAGGCGCTTTCACTCACATATCACACTTGAACCACAGCAACACATAAAGCACCCCGTGAGGTGGCAGATCATCAATAACCCCATTATGTGACCCGTCAGTGGATGTGACGGAGGACTCTGCCGCCGTGTCACATCGCATCATCCTGCACAAAAAAAAAAAACCCCGTTCACGTCTTCTCTTTTTTTCTTTTGCACCCGGCGATAACAAAACCGATGTTGTTACGTTCGCGCGCTCGGGCGTTAGCGGCACGTGTGAACACTGGAAGTGGAAGTGTGCTTCCTCTGCGGCAGCGAGTCGGAAAAACAGGGATGGGGGAGCCTCAATCAGGGAGAGGCGCCTCCGCTAACCGTTCGCGAATGAGAGCATACGAGTGCTACGTTTGGATGTTCCCTTTACATGCTTTACAATTAATTAATCTCGGAATTAGTCGATGAATTGGCTTCGAGGTCCGTCGCCGGGGAAAAAAAAGAACAAAACACCGCACCGTGCTTTTGTGATGTATTTCACGGTGCAGGTTGTTTATTATCCGAGGAGGTGTGCAGTTGTCTTTGTCTTCGATTGGACCGTTAAAAAGTGGGCGGGCTTAAGAGTGCAGCCCCATACAAACACACACACACACACACACACACCTCCCTCACCTGTTTGATACAGACAGACAATTATTTAGTAAATGAAAACTACAAACACGACTTCATAAGACAGCCAGTTGCCCAAAGCCAGGGATTTTGTCTTATGACAAGATACAAATGAACAACTGACAACAAATATTGTTCATTTCAGTGGAACTTTAAGTAATTATTAAGGTAATACATGCTGTTCAGAATTAAGAAAAATACTTCAACGATGAGCGTTCGAGCAGTTTAAATCTAATAACTTTTAGATGCTAAGGTTCGTGGGTATTGTAGTATTTAGAGCCGTCTCACAAAAGAAACTGCTGAAAAGAAGTTCATTTCTCAGAAACTTAAGTAGAAATAATTTAAACCGATAAACATAACCCATACTTATTGTTAATCCTGCTGTCGGGGCTTTTTTTTAGTTTTTTAACACCCACTCATCCTGTGTTTCTATGAATATTGAGGATATCGGTAAACATTACGACGGGAATATGCAGCGGGGAACATATTTCTGCAGCCAGCGGCTCCTCACGGTGAAACCTCACCTGTGAGTGATGACTCGAGTATCTGTGAGCGCACACTTCACTACTGAGAGGCGCTGACACACATGTGGCCTGGACACTGACACCCTCTGGACACCAGCTGGGCTCTAAGTCACATATACCTGTCAATCACGTTGTAGTCCCGCCCTAAAGCATCCCCTGCTTTATGGTCTGTTTGACTCTAGATGTTCATAATTTACTAAATGAACATCACGCTGTATTGAAGAAGACTTGAAACTAGAGATTGAGACCAAAAACTAATGTTTACAATGTTTACTGAGGGAATAAATCAAGAGAAGTAGAGTCATTTATATAGACTTCTATACAACCAGAGGAGTCGCCCCCTGGTGGTCAGGAGAGAGAATGCAGCTTTAACACATGAAGCATAGACTTCTATACAACCAGAGGAGTCGCCCCCTGGTGGTCAGTAGAGAGAATGCAGCTTTAACACATGAAGCATAGACTTCTATACAACCAGAGTCGCCGCCCCCTGGTGGTCAGGAGAGAGAATGCAGCTTTAACACGTGAAGCGTAGACTTCTATACAACCAGAGTCGCCGCCCCCTGGTGGTAAGGAGAGAGAATGCAGCTTTAACACATGAAGCATAGACTTCTATACAACCAGAGGAGTCGCCCCCTGGTGGTCAGGAGAGAGAATGCAGCTTTAACACATGAAGCATAGACTTCTATACAACCAATCCTATATCTATATCGACTGAGTGACAAAAGCATGCTGTATGCCGCTTGCTGTGCACTGTAGCTTTTATACCACAAAATGCAACAGGACTCAGTAGAACATTCTGGTATTCTTGGCATGCTGCGTTGGACATTCTGTGTTTTGGGGACATGCTAAATCCTCTGAACGGTGTGCGGATGCTGTATTGCACAGACTGTCTTCGGACTGAATGGATCCAAACAGCAACACTGCCATCTGCTGCCCCTGGACTAAAGCCTGATGGGTGATCCACAGGCCAGCTTCCCCCCTTTCAGCCTTTCACAAACAAACACGCTGAAAAAGACGCAATTAAAAATGATTCCAGGCAACAGTATAGTCGGGGTGCTTGATTAACGGCAATTAGCCTCGTTGATTACCGTGATTTAATCCTTTTCCCTCCTGTTCTGGGGGATTTTCTGCTCCTGGCTCGGGGGGGGGGGGGGCCTGACGGCGAGCAGCAGCCACAACTCTGATAAATGAACCCAAGCACCAATAATCTTCCCTCGGCTCCATCCGCTGAGTCCTTTGCTGAGGCTTCCCGAGGCGTTCCTACGCCGCGAAATCTGCTTTTCTGGTGCGACGCGTGCAACATCTGCCTCGCCGCGCGGCGTTAAATTAGATTTAATCCTGGAAGCTGTGAGTTTTTTAGACGAAAGTTTAAATACGGCGCTTCCGCGGGGGATGTGCAAAAAAAATTATTAAAAAATCATTAAAAACACGGCAAAGCTCCTGCAGCCATCATTCGCCTCCAAAAAACCAGCAATTATCAGTGTCTCGGTACACGGATTTATGGCAGGATTTTTTTAATTTAATTTCCCGAATGTTCCACTCTTCGTTCATATTTTAACTGTATTTTACCGAATCTCTCGGGGAACAAGACGGGGATTTGTATTCACAGTACACAGTATTTGTGCAATAATACATAATACATGAATACTGACGGAACAAAGTGAACCATCTCAGTGCACAGAGTGTGTAAAATAATTGGAATTAGAATTCAACCCTCATTATGTTTTTGTTTTTTTAATCAATGATAGACAGAACTGGTTTAAACCTCAACGAATGACAAGCAGGTATAAGCTAATGGATGGACGGCGCTCAAGGAAGTTAATATTACGAATATTAAAGTGTGTATCGCGTGTAACAAACAATACAAGTCATTTTAATTAAACCATTTGCTGGCAGGAAAAAAAAGTTTGTACGAACGCGTCAGCAAACATTTGCTTAAATTTATGTTAATATAAATGTTTATTGAAGCATAAGATTCTTTTTACAGACATTCGCCGTCTTGCAGAGACGTGAGAATGTTAGCTAACGTGGACTAAAAATAAAAGAACCCAACAACTTGGTTTGGTTTAGTTAAACATCAGGTTTGTCTTAACGTGAGGTTTTTATTGTTATTTTATGTCAACGCAGACTTTTGGATTCAGTTGGGACACGAACAGAGGTCTCCTGGGTGAAGATCCTGTTTGTTTCACCCCAGATTCAACCGTGACCTCCTGTGACCTTACTGTGACCTCCTGTGACCTTACTGTGACCTCCTGTGACCTTACTGTGACCTTACTGTGACCTTACTGTGACCTTTCTGTGACCTTTCTGTGACCTTACTGTGAGGAATTCTGCAGACTTTGATTTGAGATATATTTGAGATGCGTCAAAAGAATTAATTATACGGGAGATGGAACTGGATTTAATAATATGAATTATTTAATATGACTTCTTGTCTTTGGCATTGGAGTTCTGTCTCGGCATCTATCCACCCATCCATCCATCCACCCACCCATCTATCCACCCACCCATCCACCCATCTACCCACCCACCCATCCACCCATCTACCCACCCATCCATCCACCCATCCACCCATCCATCCACCCATCCATCCACCCATCCACCCATCCATCCACCCATCCATCCATCCATCCATCCATCCACCATCCACCCACCCATCCACCCATCCACCCATCCACCCATCCATCCATCCACCATCCACCCATCCATCCACCCATCTACCCACCCATCCACCCATCCATCCATCCATCCATCCATCCACCCATCCATCCACCCATCCACCCATCCACCCATCCATCCACCCATCCACCCATCCATCCACCCATCCATCCATCCACCCATCCATCCATCCACCATCCATCCATCCACCCATCCATCCACCCATCCATCCACCCACCCATCCACCCATCCATCCATCCACCCACCCATCCATCCATCCACCCATCCATCCATCCATCCACCCATCCATCCACCCCAGACCCTCTCCTGGGCTTTTCTGGCTTTTCACCACATTGCTGGTGAGCTGCATTTATTCTCTCTTCCGTCTGCAGGTTTATTTATTTATTTTGTATTTATGTTGTTTCTGCTTCCATGTCTGTCCCCCACCTCTGACATGTGACCTTTCCCTCCCCCTCCCAACGGGTCCTGATAAGACCTCCGTGTCACATTATACCAGACCGCATCGTGCACCAACTTCCTCTTCCCCAGACTTCATGTTTTTCATCCTCCATTAGTTCAATGTGACTGCACCAAGCTGCTGTGCTGTCAATTATTTACACCGTCTTTGTCTGAGTTGCCGCGGTGCTCCGGCAGGACAGGACTTCCTTTTGCAGCTCCCGGCCTCCGCCGTCTGCACACTTCATTTCTTTCTTTCTCGCACTTTGAGCGACCCGTAAAAAAGTAGCTTTTCGGAACGAGAATAACTTTCGTTTTCTGAGGAAGTCAGAACTTTTGATCGACCTCCCGAGGTCCGCCGAGGCCGAATGAGCAGGTGGAACAACACGTAAAACCGCACTTTACTTCGGATTTCATTCTACTTTCTACTGCTGGAAAACGAGGAAGATCTCGTCTCGATAATAACAAAACTCCAATTTAAAATCATAGCCTGTAAACTAAAGAATGAAAACATGGTTTGAATTGAAGCCGGTCACAATTGCTCAGCTTGTTTACTAGAGATCGAGTCACCGATGATGACAGAGGGAACTATAAAGTATAAAGTGCATCGTTGGCTGGACGGAAACACTATCGACATGAACGCTTCCCGATTGGTTTGGGGGGACACTTCATGTCTGCATGAAGGAAGTGAGGAGCAATAATAATTGTATATGTATGAATCTCTGTCTGGGTCAGACCTCCGAACCAGAAGAGCTCCGTTTTCCGTTTAATAAAAGCTTAAAAAGACATTTAAGTGTTTCACTTGGCATTTGTTTTCTCTAAAAGGAGATTGAAAAGGTTCATTATCATTGGACACATCACTCCAGTTCCATCTATAAACCCCCCCGAATACTCCTCCGATCTTCAGCAGAGCAAATATGAGATCCGGTCTGTTGTGGTGGAGATTTACCCCCCCGCCCGGTTCATCCTCCTTGCATCTGTGTTGCAATCACTTCTTGATTAGAACAAGAGGCTCCTCCTGCAAACAGCGACTAACAAGCCGTGCTCGGCCCGGGCTGCAGGAGATTTACAGCAATAAGGTGAGGGGGATCGTTGGGGATCGTTAAGGACCCCCCCTCCCCCTCCCCCGTTGAGGTCGGGGAGGTGTGCAGACTTGTTTCACAACCCCCCACCCCCCCACCGTGTAAGAAACTAGAAGGTCTACTTTCTCCTTTATCTCGGCATCCAGAATCAGAAAAAAAAGGCATTTTGCGTAGATTCAAAATTTAATTATTTCTTTCTTTCAATACATACATAATATTTAGGGACGCACAGCAGGGAGCTGGACTCACTTCAGCCAGATGAATTTATCTCCAACATCTGCGTTATAACCAGACGCGTACTTCTTCCCGGGGAGCTGCAGGGACACAAAAACAACAACAATTAAAACAACAACAAAGAGGCTGTATATATATATATATATATATATTTATTTATTTATATAAATATATATATCAAATTATATAAATAAATAAAGATATATATATATATAAATATATATATATTTATTTATTTATATAAATATATATAAATATATCAATAAATAAAGATATATATATATATAAATATATTATTACATATACAAATATATGAGATATATATATATTTATATAATTATATATATATATATATAAATAAAGATATATATATATATATATATATATATATATATATATATATATATATATATTCAGTGTTGATTAGATGCTTTCAGCTAACTTCAATTGGAATAAATTCATTTCAGAAATAATATATATATATATATATATATATATATATATATATATATAACGCATGAGTGATGCAGGAAGTTTGCTTTTTTATAGATTAATCCGTCATGCGACATGTTGTTTTTTTATGACTGTGATTCAACGTTATCTTAATAAATTCCACGAAGGTTGTTGCCGACCGTCCTTCCACGACTTTACTCGGTCACGGTTCTCTCTCAGAACTAAATGTCAGGTCGCAGCCTCCTGTAACATTACGCGGAAAGTCTCCAGTCAATAAATAGAAAAGGTCAGGCCCGAATGTTTCCCTGCAAGACTGACGATACCAAAAAAAGCCTCATGGAATATTTTCCATATCTGGCATTTGCCACGGAGAGTCATTCAATATCTCAGCGGGAGGAGGAGGAGAAAAATGAAACAGAAAGGAGGGGAAATTAGTTCCAGTCGCGTAGACGCTGCGTCACATGGGGGCAAAAAGGGCAGAGGCGTAAAAATAAAAAGTATTTGTGAAGAACGGCGTCGCCTCCACGTTTGTTTTAATAAAAAGGGATCATCGCGAGGTCCTCGGATAACGACAAACATAAAGACGAAAAGGGCAACTCCTTCAGCTAATTAAGTGTTTGCAGTGGGGGGGTCGGTTATAAAGAAACACCATCGAACTCGAGGCGGCCGACACAACCGGCAGAAAGATTACCGAAGACGCTCTCGACGTCGTTATTCGCGTACGTTTTCTTTTTGGGCTTCCAGGGATGCGCTTGTGTTGTAAAAGAAGCGCCGTGCGGCTGGCTGTGGCTCAGGGGAGGAGGGGAGCGGGTCGTTAAGGTCGGCGGTTCGAAATCCTCGTCCTTTTGGGCTGTGCCGTCCGTTTTATACTCGCGCTCGAGCCGCCAAAAAAAGAAAGAAAGAAGCCGTAAACCAACTTTAATTATCCTTAAACTCGTAATTCACAGACTATTTTATATACAAGCCGTGTATTAAAAAGCATCGCAAAGAAACGAAAGGTTGACTATTTGAATTTGGCTGCAAAACATTTACTTTAAAAGACCGTTTGCCTCCACCGTTCATGTCTATACGACCGAGTTTATTCATTTATTTATTATTTGGGGGAAGCGGAGACGATCCTCTCGGCTCCGCGTACCGATCTGAAGGCGTAGTATTTCTCGTCGTAGTCGTGGGCCCCGATGGTGATCTCTGGGAGGAACTTCGGTATGTGGGTCAGAGTCGCCACCCGCTGCTTGTCTTCCACGCTGTAAAAGAGAGAGAGAGAGAGAGAGAGAGAGAGGACGTCAATAACAAAGTCTGCATGCTGATCTCCGGGGTTGGAGGACGGCATATAAAATGCAATCAAGGGGCCGAATCTGCATTTAAAGCTGCCAGCGTGATTCGTTTTCATGTCCTTTGCATATTTTATCCATTGAGGAGCGCGACAAACAAAAAAAAAGGAGGCCGGGGCCGGTGGATCGGACCAGACGCCCCCGTTTTCACGGGGTTCCTTTCTTCAACGTAATTTGCATTTTAAAATGTGGACTCGTCTGAACATCCCCCCTCCCACCTTCCCCCCCCCCCCCCTGATGACTCACAGCATCCTCATTTGGTGGTAGCTGATGTCGTCCTGCTCCAGCCACGGCCCTCCCTCAAACTTTGAGTATTTGATGTCATCTACCAGCTGTGGACGGGAACAGGAAATACATTTTAGGGATAAGAACATTTTTTTTTTAAATGACAAAAAGAAGAAGACCATTTACCATTTTGACATTTAGGGCTTTGGTCATATCGTAAGAGAACACGTCCGTCTTTTCGCTAAAGAAAAAAAAGAAGACACAAACACTCTTTTTGGGAAGGGGAAGCGACCACGCAGCAGAATAAAAGATGGCGTAACAATCAAACGTGACACATTTGATGGTTTTCACTCACCTGATTTGGGGCAAGAAAGAGTTCTTGTAGCTGTCCTCGATGCCCTTCAGGTACGACAGGGGCACGTTCTGCAGATGGGACTGAGGATCAAAGAGGTTCATGCTTTAATAAATATCATTTACATGCAAATAACATGTAAAAGCATGTAGAAATAACATGTAGAAGCATGTAGAAATAACATGTAAAAGCATGTAGAAATAACATGTAGAAGCATGTAAAAGCATGTAAAAACAACATGTAAAAATAAAATGTAAAAGCATGTAAAAACATAAAAATAACATGTAACAATAACATGTAAAGCATGTAACAATAAAATGTAAAAACATGTAACAATAACATGTAAAAATAGAATGTAAAAGCATGTAAAAACATGTAAAAGCATGTAAAAATATGTAAAAGAATGTAAAAATATGTAAAAATAAAATGTAAAAGCATGTAAAAACATATAAAAATAACATGTAACAATAACATGTAAAGCATGTAACAATAAAATGTAAAAACATGTAACAATAACATGTAAAAATAGAATGTAAAAGCATGTAAAAACATGTAAAAGCATGTAAAAATATGTAAAAATAAAATGTAAAAGCATGTAAAAATAACATGTAACAATAACATGTAAAAGCATTGTTTTTAGACGCTCTTGAACTTGGCGTTTCAGCATTACGGTGCGTGATGGTGACGCCGTGCGTCTCGCTACCTTGCCGCTCTGCTGCAGCTTCTTCTGCACCTCCTCGGCCGGCAGGTCCATGTAGATGACGAT
>NC_046986.1:3443910-3556410 GCF_009769545.1 Cyclopterus lumpus
GAAAATAAGCACCTGAATGCACCTCACGTTGTATTATGTAACGTATATGTGCCTCGTGTTAAGGCAGAATAATTATATTGTACTTTTAATACAAATGGCATTGAACTTTAAGTGTTTATATTAGTATATTTATATTAATAGCATTATTTATATGACACTACACCTGCCCACTATGTTCACATTGTATACACATCATAGTACATAAGCACTAGTACGTAAATATCACTGTTTACTCCACATTCCTATATTGTATTATTATTAAATACGTGAACATGCGCAATGACAACAACGTCAATGGCAGCTAAGCGGCTCGTCCTTGTGAGCTCGAGACTCTTTTTTTTTTTTTTTTTCCGGGACCAAAACCGGTAACGTTTTATTTCCGGTTCTTACTTTCCGAGCGACGTTCAGCGCGTTGAGAGCAGCCGCCCCGGTCGGCACGAGCAGCCGGGTCACGCGCAGCGCCATGATTCAACTGTCCTCCAAAAAAGAAGTAGCCGTGCGACCTGACCCGAGGGAGCTACCAGCTAGCCGGCGACGGAATAGCGCGTCAGAGGGAGGAGGAGGAGGGGGGGTCCTTCGTTCGGTCCGGGCTCACCGCGTCACGCGTTTGAGTGTGTCTAGTTTATTGCCTGTTTTTTTTTTTTTTCTTTCTTTTTAATGAACCAAATATAGATTATGTAATTACAATATATGGCGGATGGATGTGTCTTAATAGATTTACAATTTTAAAAATATGATAAATAGTTTACAAAAGTTTAAACAATAACATTTAAATTTAAAAAAGCGCTGTAATTATGCACCATCGTTAATGTTTTTAAATTTTTTATGAACCAAATATAGATTATGTGATTACAATATATGGCGGATGGACGTGTCTTAATAGATTTACAATTTAAAACATATGATAAATAGTTTACAAAAGTTTAAATAACATTTAAATTTAAAAAGCGCTGTAATTATGCATCATCGTTATTTTTTTATTTTTTTTATGAACCAAATATATATTATGTAATTATAATATTTAGCGGATGGATAGATACAAAATAAAAAAATATGATAAATAGTTTACAAAAGTTTAAACAATAACATTTAAATTTAAAAAATGCTGTAATTATGCATCATCGTTAATTGATCAATTGTGTTGTCAATACAATGTCATAAAATAGTGGCTTGCACGTATGTTTGTTCAGGTGATGACAAAAAGTCAGTTTATTAAGAAAAGCTTTAAATTACAGGCATTTAATAAGTTAGACCCAACAAATAAAAAAGAAAATTGGATTGTAAACATAAAAATCCACTAGTTGATATTCGGGTTTTGTAATCTAACACTTGTGTGATGAAATGCAATACTTAATAAGCCATAAGAATGACCACTATATTAATTGTGTTTTACATTTCTAAACATAGACAACACTATTACTCTGAATCTGTTCATATATCCTTGAGTTATTACTCCAGCAGCCATTAGTACTAGACCCACGCTTGGTGTATCTCTGTGTTTTCACCAGCAGATGGCAGTGTTCATTTATTTTACAATACACCTGAGTTATTCAGACCACCATGAGCTTTATACTTTACGTTTAAGTTTTTTAGCAATACATTTTAAGTTGTACAAACCGTAATCCTCTTTGAAACAACATAGAATAACGAGCTAAACAAACCAAACTAAGCATCTTTTTGAATCAATTTATGCATTTTAGTTATGCAAACAATATCAAAAGTTGGCTCAACTAAGCACCTTGTTGAATGAACTTGTCTTTTTAAGGCAGCCAGGTGACTTTTACAACAATAGTTCATTGTACTTGCAATGTTAAGTTAATTTAAGAAATTGAACTGCACAATTTCCGGCCATTTTGTTATGAGTGTGTTTACAGTATATAAAAACATAACCACAAGGCAAATGCCACATATTTCACATATGATAAAAAAACGTGGATTAATTCCACAGTTTAACGTTCATCACCGCAATAGTTATCTATCAATAATCAGTAAAATATGCGATCGGGACATCAGCATCGACCCTTTTCTAGTCGGCGATCTCCGATAATGTAAAGTTGTAAACAACCATTCTGTGTTTAAATCAACCTTCAGTTCATTTATGATGCGTTCAGGCTCTGGTCAGTGAAAATGAGTATCGGGCGAAGGTAAATTATAAAGTTGTGTGCAACATGAAATAAATATTAGAAATTAATAATGAGCCGTTTACTCTAATAAGCTTATAAATACATAATTAAAACTACAAATGACAAGGATGGGGTTGAATCGATAAAAAATACAAACTTTTTATTTACTTTTCAATTGAATCGTTTGTTTTTGATGACACAGAAAAAAATAAACACAGAGCAAAGTAAAAAGATAGCATTTATATTTGTTTACGGTTTGCAGGTTGAAAGTATTTTTGGGACGGCGGCAAACCTATTTCCGATCGATCGGATCAAAGATCGGGAAAAAAGGAACAAATATAACTTTAATCTTTTTTTCCGATCGATCGGATCAAAGATCGGAAAAAAAGGAACAAATATAACTTTAATCTTTTTTTCCGATCGATCGGATCAAAGATCGGAAAAAAAGGAACAAATATAACTTTAATCTTTTTTTCCGATCGATCGGATCAAAGATAAAAAAAAAAACAGGAACAAATATAACTTTAATCTTTTTTCCGATAAACAGGAACAAATATAACTTTAATCTTTTTTTCCAATCGATCGGATCAAAGATAAAAAAAAAACAGGAACAAATATAACTTTAATCTTTTTTCCGATAAACAGGAACAAATATAACTTTAATCTTTTTTCCGATAAACGGGAACAAATAAAACTTTTAGAGATCACGTTTTATTTTTTGCCTCCGATACCAATTGATCCGAACCGTGACTCCGATCCGATCCGAATTTTTTTTTAACGATCCTAACAATTAATATTTCTACCTTTTACTTCATTAAATGAGTTCTTCTGCCACAACTTGCATGACTACCAATCGGCCCCTGCTTCGGCCCCTCTGGGTTAAACGGTTAAACGGACCAACAGTTGGAGAAAACGTAAAAATGGTCGTAACCACAGGACCCGGGGGGGTGGGGGGGTGGGGTGGGGGGGGTGGTGACAGGTGGGGCGCGGCGGAGAGGCCGTTGATTGGATGGAGCTGCTCCAACGACACTCAGTCGAGGGATCACGACTCATCCCTTCTCCACCTCGGCGTCACGACGGCGCGCCGTATAATCACCAGCTTGTTTGGCTTGGCTCGTCCTTCTCTGGCCCTTTTCCCACGAGCCTGTAGCCGTAACAATCGGTGCTTCACCGAACACCTCGGGTCTGTCGGCGGCGCACACGAGGGCGTGACTCACCGCCGCCTGTTCCTCCGTCGCCTAGGAAACCGCCAATGTAAACACGGCTGTTTCGTGTGCCAGTCGGTTTGGGAAAGAAGAAAACCCCTCTGGCACATCTAGAGTAAACGGATGTGGACCTCGACAGTTTCCGATAAAATTCTCTTCCTCTTCCTCCCTAGATTTCTGCGTCGCGTCCTAGTTGCGATCGTTTCCGAGCGTAGCATCTTTTTAGATCAAGAAAGATCACGACGTGGGCGACTTGTTTCTGAGAACTGAAAGCGTGACGCCTCAGTGGTGGCCCCCAGAGGCCGCGGTGTGTACTACACCTCACAACACGACGTTAGTTGAGCTTAACCTTTGTTTTGAGGAAGCTCGTCAATTCAATGTCGTGTATAAACGTGGACTTTAGTGGACAGGGTACATTATAAAGAAAAGGCTTCATCCAGGAAGTGAAACATTTCATCCAGGAAGTGAAACATTTCATCCAGGAAGTGAAACATTTCATCCAGGAAGTGAAACATTTCATCCAGGAAGTGAAACATTTCGTGGGTTGAGAGATTTCTTTTGTGCGAACTGAATCTGCTGGTAAGGTCGGGAAGGTCACCGTGAACTCTGAGTCCTAACTGAGGGAAATGACCCGGAAGTGGCTGGTTGAATTCTGTAAGTGCTAAGGAAGGCTGCTTCAATGCTTCCTTTGTTGTCTCCTCGAGGGAACACGGGGACAAGGAGATAATATGCCCAATTCCCTGCTGCAGCATCGTATCAATAGTATCCGCGTGTCACATGACCACGTAGTTCAGTGTCAGAGCAGTTGTCTTTCCCTAAGTCCTTATAAAGTCTCCTTAACATCTTTCCTATCGAGGTCAAGGAAAGGTTGTCAGGAAAGGACACAGGACGTCATGCTTTTGAATTGGGATGCTGAAATACGAATACCCTTCCCTCCTCAGCCTCTGATTGGCTCGTACCGGAGTAAGACTGTCAGGGTAAACCAATCAGAGAAGGAGTACAATGTCCTGCCTTCGCTATAGGAGGAAAACATATATATATATATATATATATATATATATATATATATATATATATATATATATATACTGTATATCACGCCTGGGAATTATCTTCTAGGGACCATGAACATCCAAAATGTCAGCCAGGCTATCACAACTGTCGAGGTTTATCTTGTTTTGATTTTTAATTGTTGTTGTTTTTCTGTTTACTTTAAATTACACCGATGAAAAAAGACGACTCGGCAAATGGGAGCAAGCAATATATCTAATGATGAATATATTCAACACACACTCAGACACACAGTTGCAGTACTCACACACACACACACACACACACACACACACACACAGCAGGAACCGGACTAATTAGTCAACAGTAAAACAACAGTACTCCACATTCAGGTCTCACGCGGTGAGGCCAGCTGAGGGGTTTTCTGCCAAATTTCCCCTGTTTTATTTCACTACTTCTGCAGTTTGGACGAGTTTTACCAGCTTCAGAGGAGGCCGTCTGCATTGTTTACCATTAAAACCACTCAGAAGAAAGTAGAGCTGACATGTTCTTCTTCTGCTCTGCACCTTCTTTCTTGGCTTCACCAAACGGCATAAAAAATGAAGTGGAAAGGAAAATAAGTTTCAGTGTACGTGGATATTTTTTGGGGTCCTCAGCACAAAATAATAAAAATAATAAATAAAATAAATAAAATAAATAAAATAAATAAAATAAATAAAATAAATAAAATAAATAAAATAAATAAAATAAATAAAATAAATTAAATAAATTAAATAAATTAAATAAATTAAATAAATTAAATAAATTAAATAAATTAAATAAATATGTCAAAAGAAAAAAATGATGATCCTTTGTCGTGGTGGACACACACATTAATTAATTGATTAATATGCAACGGTCAGTGTGAGCGACGCAGTGTCAAATATCGACAAACACCACCAACACCACCAGTTAAATATTTATTTAAATATGTACACACATCAACGCCTTCTTATGAACCTGTAAAGTGTTTGACCTGTAAAATCATATCCTGTCAATCAAAGGAGCAGATAAAAAAAAAAGCTTTATTAATTATACATGAAGAAGAACAGTTCACTAATTATTTCTACAGACTTTGTGGTGCGCGACAATGTCACACAATAATAATTATTTTTAAATACATTTATTAAAGTCTGTGTTACGGCTTAAAATCTAAATCTACACGTGTTAAATACTTTTAAGTCAATTATCAAGCAAAAAATGTGTAAACATTCCTGCAGTGCAGCTCCTCAATTTCACAGATTTTCTGTTTGTAATAGTTTTTTTACAGGTTTTACATCATATATTGTCTTTATATATATATATATATATATACATTTCTGATATTTTGTAGACCAAACAATTTTTTGTTCAGTATCATCGAATCACGTTAAATATGTTTAAAGGGTGTCACGCACAAAGATAAAAGTGTGAACCTCTATATTCCTTCACAACTCGCAGATTAAATGTGATGCGTCAGGAATCACTGCAAATTAAACTCTTTTTTTTAAAGTCTGCATTGAGAATAAGTGTGAAAGTCTTTTCAGTTGTTTCATTCCCGGCTACTGATGCACGATGGGGGCTATTTTAGGCTTCTTACAGAGGAGCACTTAAGGAAAATTAGGGAATTCTTTGAGGACCTTAAACAGGGGCTTTTCCAGCCGCCACCTTCCCCTGAACATTATAAGTTGCCTATAAGCTTGAGTGGATGAAACCCATAACTACTGTATTGTATGTACATCGTGTAAACCAACAAACCAGCAGCAACTTCCATCCCCAACTAATAACCAGTGCACATGAACTGGGACCATGACACCCACTGGGTGCTCTACCTCCCGTCGAGTTCAACGGCGCCGTGGCGCTGACGGAGCTCGGCTACGTCTCGCAGCGTTAAACGCCGCCCCGCCCTCCGCGTCCTTCACACGCGATCCATCCCCCTTTCCCAGAGGGCAGCGGCCCTGCTTCTCGTCAAGGCCTCCGCCTGTTTGAAAAGGATCCTGACGGGTCGGTGTTTCCACCCGCAGCCTCGGATCTCATGGAAAACACATTCCCACCAACCCCCAAAAAAAAAAAAAAAAACCCCAAAAAACAATCCTGCAGTGAAGCTTGAAAGGCGAAAAAAAAAATGTTGTGAGGAAAATCTGAATTAACGTTCTGGAGTGAAAAGTAAAAAAAATATGACTTGAACATTATGAGACTGAATTTCACCCTTATTTCACTCATGGAGGGTTTTACTTTAACAAAGTCCTGCTCAACACTAATTATGACGTTAAAAAGGTTGAGATGGTACCTCGTGAATACTTCCGTGAAGGTCACGATCCTAACTTGACCCCCCGTGGAGACACTGGGCTGTTGCACCAGGGTCAGGGTTAGGGTAGATCTCCTCTCCTCACACGTCGCTGCCTTTGTGACGACAAAAAAGATCCTGTAAGTTATTATCATGAGAAAAGTATATAGTCAAAATAATGACTTAATATCTAAAAATAATTAATTAGTATAGACATTATTTTGAGAAAGTAAGTGATGATTTTGAGATACTTAAAGACTAAAATAATGAGTTACTTTCTCAAAATAATGTCTTAATGTCTCAACATAATGAGTTAGAATCTAAAAACAATGTCTTATATGTCAAAATCATGTCTTAATATGTCTAAATAATGAGTTAACGTCTCAAAATAATGTTTTTATATCTCAAAATAATGTTTTAGTATCTCAAAATAATGTTTTAGTAACTAAGTATTTGTGACTTAGCATTCCCACATTTTGAGATACTAATAGATTCTCATTATTTTGAGTTATTAAGTCATTATTTTAGAGATTCTGTGTCATTGCTTTAAGATCATTATAATGACTTGCAGTCTATATATATTTTTTTCCATCAGTGGCTTAAATAGGCCGTGTATCGCCCCGGGTGGTGACACCTCATTTATGACACATTATCTGGTAATTACAACTCATAATCACGTGTATTTAATAAGAAGTCGTACATTTGAGTTAGAAAGTCCTCAATCACTATTCTAAGAACACATTCTGTGGGGTGACAATTAGTTTTTTTATTGTGTGTATGTATCTACCTGGTGGAAATGCGCTTCCATAATTCGTGCTAAGCACAAGAGGTAATAATTAATCCCAGTAGATTTCTAACACTAACTCTCCAGGACGAGACTGAGCTGTTCCAGTGTAAAGAACCTGTGTTGTAATAAGTTTGAGTGACGTTCTGCAGCGGGTGCAGAGCAGTAAAAGGCAGCGAGCTAGCCGACTGGAAACCACTGCTCTAAAGTTAGCGTGGAATAAAGACACGGAGGCCCGGTGTCGGCGGCGGTCGCACCGGTGGCCGTCACACCGGAATGCACCGGCGGATTAAAACGCACGGGAACGAGGTCGCACGGCCCTAAACCAGCAACCACGCGGTGAAATGCTGCAGCAGCAGCTGCCATGTTCACGTTTACCATTTGTTTTGCTCCTCAGAGCTCGGCTGCTAGCTCTCTGCTAGCTCTGTTAGCTCGTCTGCTAGCCCTCTGCCAGCTTGGCTGCTAGCGATGTTAGCTCTGCTGCTAGCCCTCTGCTAGCTCGGCTGTTAGCCCTCTGCTAACTCGGCTGCTAGCTCTCTGCTAGCTCTCTGTTAGCTTGGCTGCTAGCTCTCTGCTAGCTCTCTATTTAACTTGATTTAATCTCAGCTTCTTCCATTTTAATTGAGCAGTTAAATTAACAGTCTTAAAGATCTTAAGTAGGATATATTTGCTAAGAATTCTGGGTAAATTAAGACTCTTCTTTTCACAAACAGTACTTACCAAAGTCGTCACTGCAGTATTCTGCTATAGCTATTTTTATTCCTTTCTTTCTTTCTTTCAATCATTTATACCAGTTACACATTACGTCAAACTATACAAGAAAAAACTAAACAATTAATAAATATTATTCCTATATTTGTACTTTTAACTATTTCATGTCTGATGTCCCGGATTCTAATATTGACATTTTAAATTTTTTGTAATCTCTTTAAAGCCTGTGGTGAGATCATGCGCTTCATTGCGTGTGTGTGTGTGTGTGTGTGTGTCTTTCTGCCTGTCCATGTCTAATCTCACCTCCTACTCGACCCATCGGCCTCATAATATTTAACGCTCGTTTATGACCGCGTGCTTGTTTTACACCATCACTGACGGTTGACTCCTCCCTCCTCGGTGGGGTGATCAACAGTTTGCTTCAGTAAAGAAAAAAGCATTTCTCAAAAGTCGAAACCTTCCCCCTCGTCCGTCGCAGGCCACATTTTGGGCGTTTTTTTTTTTTTGTCGTGCCTCTAAAAAACTAAAGTTTTGGTCTCATCTCGAACCGCATGCATGTGCAGATGGATTCCACCCCCGTGACGTCACGATCCAGACGCGATACGGGACGAACACATCCCAGTTTTTGTTATCTCCTCTGTGTGATCTGGACTGTGAGGGAACCCCCGGAGGGTCAGACTGCAGCGAGATTCAACTCTTCTTTTGTTCTCCGGGTGGGAAAAGAAGCGACCGAGTGCACTTTTCTAGTCTTTTACCATGAATTTTTTTAATATTTTTTTTCATGAGGGAGCCTTGAGACTTGAGACTCGAGACTTTAAACAAAAAACCCCACTGACATTGTTTTTCGACACGCTGTATATTTCCCCCCCAAAAAAAGTTACCGCGGCCTCGAAAAAAAAATAAATCTCTCTCTCCCTTCCAATTGCCTCGGCACCACAACATTGTCAGTGGACCACAAAGCATGAGCCATGTTTTACTGCCTGTCATTTTGGTGCCACTGATTGGTACCATGGAGACGTGGCCTCTCAGTTCTGAGCCATGTGGGTAGTAGTATGGAGAATTGGGGGTTTTTTTTAGCTCAAAAGAAGTCTACATTTTGTTTTGTGAAACTTTGCATCGGACTGATTTAAGATCAGCATCAACAGGTCTAGAAGAGCTTTGTGAAACTGGTCCCCAGGGTTGGATTTTCACCATTATACGAGCCGGAAGTGGCTGTTTTGTAACTTGTACACAAGTTGTGACTCATAATATTATATTATTTATTTCATGGTGGCATCTTATATGTTAATTTAAACTCAAAATTCCACGTTTCTGCTGTTTTGTACTTCTTAAAGCTGCACGAGGCTGTTGCTCTCAACAAGAAAATCAATAAAACTCAGTAAATAAAGGACCACAACATCCCCGAGTGTGATAAAAACGAGATATGTATTAAATTATGATATATGTATAAAATGCACCGTGAATAATATGAATTAAAAAAAAGGAAAACGTGTTCTTCAACTTGGGTTAAAGAGTTGAACCAAACAAAAGGTATTTTTCCATGTTTGCCCCATGCATTGTGTTTTTAATACAACCGTAACGTCTAAACTCAGAATGTAGCTCCGAACATGTCCTCCTGGATCCCTGTTGTCATCTTTCCTCAGAGACATGACAGAGCTTCACCTCGGGGCGTCTCTCCTTCATCCAGCCTGGAAACTGTCAAACACCTCACGTTCCTGATGAAAGACACACATATGGTCTCCACTTCTTCTTCTTCTTTCTTTTTCTTTTCCTCCTTGGGGGATGTGTTGCACTTTGAAGTTTCTTGCTCTGTGTTCGTGTTGCAGCTTCTTTCTTTTTTTTTACTTTTTAGATGCGAATGAGGAAACAACAGTGCATGTTTTGACGATAGTGACACGACCAATAAAACTGCAACTGTAAAAAAAATAATTACAAAAAAACACTAAACACACTAAGCCCACTGAAGAGACCGCGAAAAACATGAAACAACCCTCCAAGCAAGTCGAGCGTTTAGAGGTGAGGTCATTCAGTCACAATAGTGCAGCTACGAACACACGCCGCCATTGTGGAGATAATGGGCTGGCAAATGTATTCAAGATGGGAACTTTACATTAACAGGAAAGTATGGTAAGTATCTGCTGAGGCTGTCGTATGCATTCATAAACCTTTTACCATATCAAAAGATAGATCGGTAGGTAGGTAGGTAGGTAGATATATATAGATATAGATATAGATATAGATAGATAGATAGATAGATAGATAGGTAAATAGGTAGATAGATAGACATATATGTAGATATATAGGTAGATAGATAGATAGATAGATAGATAGATAGATAGATAGATAGATAGATAGATAGATAGATAGATAGATAGATAGATAGATAGATAGATAGGTAGGTAGGTAGATAGATAGATAGATAGATAGATAGATAGATAGATAGATAGATAGATAGATAGATAGATAGATAGATAGATAGATAGATAGGTAGATAGATAGATAGATAGATAGATAGGTAGATAGGTAAATAGATAGATAGATAGATAGATAGATAGATAGATAGATAGATAGGTAGATAGGTAAATAGATAGATAGATAGATAGATAGATAGATAGATAGATAGATAGATAGATAGATCGGTAGGTAGGTAGGTAGGTAGATAGGTAGATAGATAGGTAGATATATATAGATATAGATATAGATAGATAGATAGATAGATAGGTAGATAGGTAAATAGATAGATAGATAGATAGATAGATAGATCGGTAGGTAGGTAGATAGGTAAATAGGTAGATAGATAGACATATATGTAGATATATAGGTAGATAGATAGATAGATAGATAGATAGATAGATAGATAGATAGATAGATAGATAGATAGATAGATAGATAGATAGATAGATAGATAGATAGATAGATAGATAGGTAAATAGATAGATAGATAGATAGATAGATAGATAGATAGATAGATAGATAGATAGATCGGTAGGTAGGTAGGTAGATAGGTAGATAGATAGGTAGATATATATAGATATAGATAGATAGATAGATAGATAGATAGATAGGTAGATAGGTAAATAGATAGATAGATAGATAGATAGATAGATAGATAGATAGATAGATAGGTAGATAGGTAGATAGATATATAGATAGATAGATAGATAGATAGATAGATAGGTAGATAGATATATAGATGGATAGATAGATAGGTAGGTAGGTAGATATATAGATAGATAGGTAGGTAGATAGATAGATAGGTAGATAGATAGATAGATAGATTGATAGATAGATAGATAGATAGATAGATAGATAGATAGATAGGTAGATAGATAGATAGATAGATAGATAGATAGATTGATAGATAGATAGATAGATAGATAGATAGATAGATAGATAGATAGATAGATAGATAGGTAGGTAGATATATAGATAGATAGGTAGATAGATAGATAGATAGATTGATAGATAGATAGATAGATAGATAGATAGATAGATAGATAGATAGATAGATAGATAGATAGATAGATAGATAGATAGATAGATAGATAGGTAGGTAGATACTTTATTAATCCCGCAAGGGGACATTCTTTTCGCTACAGCAGCATTTATACATACAGGTAAGTAATAAAATATAAAAAATGCACCATATATACAAAAAGAGTAAGAATATTAAATTAAATAAATGAAAAAAACAATAGTGCAAAGAAGAGTTATAATGAGATACTTTCTCAAAATAATAAGTTAATATCTAGAAAATAATGTATCTAAAAAATATGTACCTCAAAATAATGAGTTAGTATCTCAATATTCGTGACTTGATTTGCCGAGAGGTGATTTATTGTAAACATAATCCATAAATTTGCCAAACAGTTTTGCACATTTCTGCACAAAACTATCCAAACTAAACTTTTTATTTATATACTGTATTTCTTAGATCACATTTCCCAATTTTTTTATTGAAATATTCTGCTAATCTAAGTTTCTTGATTTTTATTTTTGCTATATATCTTGTTTATTTTATTTCCTCGTGTTA
The DNA here is from genome assembly GCF_009769545.1 of Cyclopterus lumpus. NCBI lineage: Eukaryota > Metazoa > Chordata > Actinopteri > Perciformes > Cyclopteridae > Cyclopterus > Cyclopterus lumpus. The sequence goes on from NC_046986.1 coordinate 3,456,083, forward strand.
TGTCTACGTTATGCACCAACACACCAAAGAAAACCTTCTGATGATTTAAAAACACACAATCTGAAACGTGACATGTGACTATAAGGGAAAGTACTCCGGGTTCAACATGACAGGCGGCTGTTATGAGGAAGTACAGTGTGCCTAAGATAAACACCTCTGTTTACAGAGCAACCATTGGGGAGTTGCCTGATTCATATAATCCTGGGGTCTGTACGGGAACCTCACCTGAGAACATCGGTCCGTTTCCTGGTTCTGTGGGGGGTCGGGTGTGGGGGTTGGACCCGAGGTCCTGTGGATCCTGTTGGATTCAGTAGTCCCATGTAAGTTTGGCTCAACACGAGTAAAACTATGGAAGAGTCGGACGATGAGCCAAGAATGCTGTTGTTGTTGTTGTCGTCGTCTCACCTCCCCGTCCTGATGTGCAATCGAACTTCTTGACAGATTATGAGACAATGGGCCCCTGAGCACAACAAGTAGAGAGTATGGCCTCTTGTTGTTGTTGTTGTTTTGTGTCCCTTTGGAGTTGTTTAGTGTCTCTATGTGGTTATCTTTATTTTTAGTATTTTTATAGCCCTTTTGAATCTCTTTGTTGTTGTTTAGTGTCACTTGGTCATCGGTTCGGTCTTTCTGTGGTTATTTTGGTCTCAGGTTGTTTTGCCCCTTTTTTAAGTTGTTTTTACGTCTCTTGGTCATTGTTTTAGTGTCTCTTTGTAGTTTTTAGTGTCTCTTTGTAGTTGTTTAAAGTCTCTTTGTAGTTTTTAGTGTCTCTTTGTAGTTGTTTAAAGTCTCTTTGTAGTTTTTTAGTGTGTCTTTGTAGTTGGTTGGTGTCTCTTTGTGCTTGTTGTTTGTCTCTTTGTGGTTGTGTAGTGTGTCTGAAGCAACTTTGAGTCTCTTGATAGTAATACTGAGTCTCTTTGTAGGCTTTCTGAGGCTCTTTGTAGTCGTTTTATGTTTCTTTGTGTGTCTCTGTGGTTGTTTCGCTCCTTTTCCTAGCCGTTTACATTGTGTTTTGTGTCTCTTTGCAGCTGTTTAGCATGTTTTTGTAGTTGTTTTAGTCTCTTTGTAATCTTTGTGTGTCTCTTTGTAGTGGTTTTATGTTTCTGGGTCTCCTATTTGAGGATACAGGGGGGGGCAGGGAGGCCCCCGAGCCCTGAAGGCCCCTTCAGTAATGCATCCACGTGCATAGTCACATTTTTCAGGAGGTGTGGGGTGCGTCTCGAGTCTCTTTGAGTTTCCGGTTCTGCGCCAGAGCCGTAACACAGGCGGGCATTAGGGTGCGAGTGGTATCCATGGCAACCGTCAACGTGTCTCGAGCTGTCACCGGTGTGTGGCGAGGTGAAGAAGAAAGTCGTTTTTTAAACACAAAGGAAATCAAAACATCAAACACTTACACAGTGAGGCGTATGTTATCAATGTGGTGGACAAAATAATAGAAACACCTGCGGTATAACACAATACCTTTAAAACTGCCGACTCCGAAACGATCGAGAAGTTCAATCAACACGTCTCTCAAACGGTTTCAGCAAAAAAATATTTTAAAATGACATTTTAATGACGGTAAGATTCATTGCAGGACTGCAATAATTTTAGATACGTATCTAATTAACTGCCCACTGAGTGTGTGACATCTTTTACAGATGTGGATAAATATCTGACTTTAAGTCCCCCCCACTTAACATGTATAAGCAGGATGAATTGTAAGCAGATGTGTTGGACTATTAATGTATTTGTTAACAACTATAACTCCTGTGGACACCCCTAAGTGGAGGCTGCTGTATAAACAAATCATAAATGACAATAAAGTTAAAAAAAATAAATAAATTGTTGTGCAAAGTCCTCCCTCAGAAAAGTTAGAATAAAAATACTGCAAATGAATTAAACATGTGAAAATAGCTGATTAAATCAAATGTTTTAATACAGATCCTTAATTCCAAATAGGGGGGGGGGGGACTTAAAATAAAGTGTTGATCCATCAACAGCACATGTTTTTCTATGCACCCCGACTAATTTGACCACGTTGCCAGTGTGAAGACACGACTTACTGTACTCAAAAGAAACATGCTTTGAAATGCACAGAGTTGGCCAAATGTTTGCAGACACATCTGTGAATAATTTTGGCTTTTGGGGGCTGTTCTCCATGGGTTTTTTTGGGTTCCTGAGTGTCAAGACTTGTAGAAGGGAAGACTTTAATGCCTCGGCACACAGTGACGCGTCCAATGTTGTGGCAGCAGTTTGGGGAAGGGCCCTTCCTGTTTCAACATGACAATGCCCCTGTGCACAAAAGCCTGGTCCATAAAGAACAGTTTCCCTTTTTTCCTTTCAGTTTGGCACGGCAGTTTATTTTAGTACGATTATCGATTATGAGGCTTAATTGGCACCGACATCGCGTGGGAGGCCTTCTTTGGATGTCAGCCATAGATTTGGAGATGTAATGAAGTTTTTAGAGTAAAATATGGTTAGAATCAACAAGTTAAAAGTCTTTTTGACTTTTTTTTTTAGAAATATGCAAGCATTAATTTATTCTCCACAGAGAAAAAAGTATATTCGGATTAAAGCATGGCATATGTTTAAGTCACAACAGCATATAGAGTGATATTATAGAGGTAAAATAGCAGTAAAGCCAGGTTTTATAATGCCTTACGAAAACAACAAGGGTATGTGTGCATGGAAGTTATTAGAAAAAACATTTCTAACACATTTCCTGCTGCGGTCAGAAAACTCAGCCAAAGAACATATTATCCCAACTAAATAAAAATATATATATTTATATATATATATATATTACAAAAGCAGAAGCAGAAGCAAAGACTCCAGTCCACCTTAAAACACAGCGCTGACTGACTGTTCATGCACATTTCCTGAAAACGCCCCGTGCACGGAGCGCGCGCGCGACGCGAGAGAGAGACAGAGACAGAGAGAGGAGGAGAAAGAGAACCCAAAGGAAAAAAAAGTGACTCTGAATAATAATAATAATAATAATAATAATAATAATAATAATAATAATAAGGTTTCGTTGTTTATCCAAAGAAAGGAGGGGATGGGTTGGACCTCTGGGTGAATTCCTACCTCCCTTTTCACTTTGAAAAAACTTTATATTCGCACCGCCGTCTCGAGCTCACCCTCAACGCACCACCGGGACCCAAGGTCAGCCACCGGCAGAGGTGTCCGCCCACGGGAGCTTGGCAACGCGGCACCCGAGAGACCTCCACGCACCACCCGCGGGCGGCGCTCCTTCTCCCGACACTTAAAACATGGGAGTTTGACTCCGCCGGTTGAATTAAACGACGGACTTCAACACGACGGGCGCTCGCGAAGCGACAACCATGTTGGGAAACGCGGGGTCTTACGCCAACAAGAAGAGGAAGAAGCCCGTTCTCAAACAGTAAGACTTTTAAAAAATATATATATTTCTCTTTCGCTTACTGCGTTTTTAAAAACGGTTATTTTTCTTTTTTTTAAATTGTGTACGTAAACGCACCACGCGTATTACTTTTAAAGTTAAAGTTAATAAAAGTGCTAGCTAGTTATAACCACACACGGTTTCACCAGTTACATAATGTATAACGAAAATTAACGCTTGCTTTTCTTTAAAATAAATAAATAAAAGTGTAATAAAGTACATTAAGTCATATTCGGGAAGGTATGAAGTCCGACATATTTCCGAAAATGAGGAGAAACCTAATTAAGGTGGACCGTATCTTCGTGTAAACTTTAATCATTACATTGATTATATATTCATAAATATACAGTAAAAGTACATAATAATAACGTCTAAAAGCCGTTAAAGTGTAGCCTTGTGTTTTTTGTGTTGATTATGATCTTTTTTGGGGGGGGGGTTTGCTTCTCGACTCTCGCGGACCACCTTAAGAATGCGTCTAGCTCTGGATCTGGCATGGATATCTTTGCCCTCGCGCATTAATCACAATCAAGTTGGAGACTCCGCCGCTTGCTCTCACGCGATGGGGGGGGGGGGGCTCGCGGGATCCGAGTATGTTATTGTAATCTGATACGGCCTCGCGTGTGTGCGCGTGTGCGCGTGTGCGTGTGCTGCCTGTTTTTCTCCTTTTAAAAAAAAAAAAAAAAAAAAAATGTTTTTAACCCTTTCGGTTCTCACCTTTTTTAAAACAAAAAAACCCGAACAAGTTTATTTTATATAGCAAATCGTGACAGAAAACTTAAGTGTATTACTTTAAAAGTACAAGTACAGCTATAGAAAAGTATTGCATAACCAATAAAAGTGTTTTTAATTCGTACAACATAATCAAATGTACTGAAATATAAAGTTAAAGCTCTGTTCAGGGTTTGATTATTGATGCTTTATTGATGCAACGTCAATAACAACAACAACAACAGCGGCTATAACTATGTTATTGTTGGAGCTTACCCAGGTGTATGGACTACTACATTACAGTATTTAGTATAACACTTTTTTTAATGCGTTATGTGTATATTTTAAACAAATTACACTACTTTGTGGTGTATTGTACCAATACATCTGATGAAAATCTACCCAACGAAAAGGCCCCTCTGTCATCTCTCATAATAAAAGGGATTAACAATAGACAACAAACTAAATCCAAGTAAAGCTTTGTTTACATAAGTGATATTTGTAAAAATGTATGTTTTTAAAAAACGTAATAACGACGGACTTCAACACAACGTTTTTTGTTTCGTTTTTTTTGAGTGGGGGGAGGTGGGATTTATTTACATTTTTGTATTAAGTCTTCTGGTGACGCAACGTGCCAAACAAAGACATGGAAGACGTACAGACGATAACATAAAGCGGCTCCGATGACGTAATGAAATGATCAGAGTGCAGATGTCCGATCAGAATTGATTGCATTGTCCAAACGGAGTGCAGTGTGTGTGTGTGTGTGTGTGTGTCTGTGTGTGTGTGTGTCTGTGTGTGTGTGTGTGTGTGTGTGAGAGAGATTCGACTTGGCTGCTCCCAGACGTAAAAACAATCCCCAAAATATTGTTTTTAAAAAAACGGTGGGGCCGTGTGCAGATGTCTGTGTTTATCTGACGACGTGGGGACCTGTGCAGCAGGGACTGAGGTTTCCTAGACGGCCAGCTGGGCTCGGCAGCACAAAGGCACCATTGAGGAGCCCGGCTGTATAAAAAAGCTGTGGTCACTACACAGGGGCATTCCACGGCAGATCTGCCCCTGCTCTCTTTTTATTACCGTTCCGCCCTCTGCGTACGTCTGCTTTTGCCAGGCATCCTGTTGCATTATTAAATAAATGTATTCTACCCGACGACCAGAGGGGAAAAACTTTAAAATCTTCCACTCCTGTAAAACAGGCGGCCATTTTAAGCAACATTGTGTTCTCACCGGGGGAGGGGTCACGTGATCGATTTTCCGAAATGTGAAAAATGCAAACTCACGAGTTCCAAACTGGTGACCATCACGTCGTCACGGCAACCCGCGCACGTCTACCTGAGCCCGGGGGCGGGGGTTAGTTTGTTGCATTGCTCCTGCAACATCGTCCTTATCGTCTCAGAGGAGTTAAAAGTTAAAGATCTGATGCCTCTTTTTTTTTTTCTGGTCACCCGGTTCACTCGTTTGAACTCTTCAACCCTTCAGAGGCAAACCGCCTCATTTGTGTCGCCACTGCCTGGAAGCAGAAGCCTGTTGCGCACACAAGTAAACGCTGCAATATTGACATATTATTGCAACAATATATATATATATATATATATATATATATACATATATGTATGTGTATATTTTGGGATGCACATTGGCCTTTTTTGCTGTAAGGCCAAGAATTGGTTGCCAATATCTCAAGTTGGTGGCCACCTGCAATCTGCTTTGTCTTCCTCTCAGCCCTGTGCAGCTTTTGTTTTCCAACTGTTGCAGCACTCCGACAAGTTGTTGTGGGAATATGAGTTAATTATAGTGTACAGAGCTCATTAAAGCCCCCCCCCCCCTCCAACACACAGACACACAGTCGTAATGTGTACTTAACACAGAGTGGATTATTATAAATGAAATGCATTTACTTTAGCAAACAATGGCATCCTTAATAAGATCCGATAATGTGCTTTTGGCAGTGCAAATGCGCTTTGCACAGTAATCTAACACACACACACACTCACATACTGGCAGACATGCTGATAAGAGGTTTGGCTCAACACCAAAACACTCCCGGTGATCAGCAACAAAGTTGGCCTTTGTTCTTTGCTCTTTGTTTCGTCTTCACAAACACCGGTTACATACTTCTGGTTTTTATTTTTCTTCTTCGTTTTTTTCTCCCATCAACGCGCTTACCAAATTTCTCGGCTCGTGACCGAGCTTGGATTCGAACCCGCGTGCAATAGAATAATACTGTGTGTGTGTGTGTGTGTGTGTGTGTGTGTGTGTGTGAGCGTCGGGGAATAGGAACGCTCGAGAGCGGCTGCCAAACGTAATCTAAACAACGGCCTCATGCCGGGAACGGGTTCTCATTTTTTCCCAGCAACATCCCTAAAAAGTATTTTTTTTTAAAAACACTTTGCATGCGTGACAATAAGGAGCACGCCTCCCTCCCCAAAAATATAACCGGCTCCTTCCCAGAGTGCTTTTCAGGCCCCGCCCGCCCCCCCTCCAAAAAAAATAAATAAAAACGTTTTGGTGCAAGCGTTACCCTCAGACAGTGTTTTCAACAGAGGACGGTAGTTGTGAAACTTCTATAGAAACTTCTGCATCCAATGTTCTCCGCCGTGCGTCCACATTGCAACACAAACACACATTCGGAGCTGAACACACAACTTTATCGAGTCGCACGACGGCCGACGCACCGGACGCAGTGAAGTTAGCGATGTGGTGGTGGTCCTCAATTGTGTGTGTGTGTGTGTGTGTGCCGCTTAAACTGGACATAGCACTTCTTCTTGGAGGGAATTTTTGTACTTTTTTTCCCTTCTTACTAACAGAAAAGCAAAAGTTTGTATTGATTGCAGGATATTGTGGAATATAACTGCTTCTTTTTCTTTTGCGAGTCATTTTTTTTTTGGGGGGGTTTCCACGTCTCTCTTGCAGGCCAAGACCTTATTGTAAACTATCCTACCAGCAGCCTGAAACGTGCACAGAAAGCAACAAAGAACGCTCTTCCTGCTCTCGAGCCGCTGAGTCATCCCCCTCTGGATCGAGGAAGACGGGCAAAATGAGTGTCGGTGACATGGCGGCGGCGGCGGCGGCGGCGGCGGGTGTGAGGGGGTGGTGGGGTGGGTGGGGGGGGGAGTGCGCTGCCTCGAGGTGACCGGGTTCAGACCGCTCCTCTTTTGAAGGGAAACTAAACAAGATGAGATGAGGTGAAGTGTCGACTCCCCCCCCACACACACACAATGGATGTCTTGATGTCTGCTGGTTCATCCACAGCAAATCAAGGTGGAGGGAAGAGGGGGGGGGGGATACAAAAATTGGTTCTGAATGCTGGCTTTTGTCTCTCCGCCGAGGCATTTCTCAAGAGTGAGATCAGCCCCCAGCTTCGAGGGAAAAAGGTAGAAGCTCAGGTCTTGAAGCCAGCAATCAAGTCCGGGCTGCGTTCCCCCATCGCGGACGAGAGGAGGACGATTCGTAGCCCGTCGTTAACCCGACATTTCGGTAAAAAGAAATTTATATGACGAATTCTCGTGGGTTTATTCACACGCTTGCAGGAATGGGAGTGTGGGGGGGTGTTGTTGACGCTTAAGAGGCCGGAACCAACTGTTTTTTAATGGGATTTGATTGGGCCGATTGGTTCCCGTTAGATAGATCGACACAAGGGAAGCTAATGAGGACATCTGACTGAGCGTCACGTCTTTTAAAGAGCTCCTCATGAAGCCTCGGTTGTTGGGTTCGAGTGCAAACGGCCGCGTGGTAGTTCTGTTTATACCCTGGAGGGGGGCGAGGGGTCAGGGGTGGTCAGGTTGCAAACCAATTTGACGCATTTCTTTTGTCGCAAGGATGAATATATAAGGACATGCGTTGATACGTTCACTCACTTGCACTTCTTAGTTTTACAAAGTTATAAAACCATCAATCATTAATGTAAAGAGATCTTTTAGGGCAACCAGAGAGAGGGATGCAGTGATCGGCTGTCGGCACCGTGTCCATTAAATGTGATTTAAACTGTCATTCTCACCCTCTGGATGTGAACGCCTTGTGGGCGTTTAGCCTCACCATGATAGTGACAACAACGGCGGCCAATTAGCGACAATTAACCTTGATAATGCCTCGTATTACAGAGAAGCCATTGTGGCCCTCGTCGGGATTGGTTGGTTAAACACGGTTAAAGTAAACAAACGGATTGTCTCGCGCTCGTTTGGTTTAATTGACCTCGTTAGCTCCTCCCTCCTCCTGCTAAACGCCACCGCTCTCTGCAGAGATGTCGAGCTTTCCCTCCCCATGTGAGGAAGTGAGCATTTCGACATTCAACCGCTGAACCAAGTCACCAAATAAACGCATAAAAGAAGTTTAAAATTATACGGATTCTGACTAATAAGTCCTAAAGGTGAGTTGCTACCCATCAGACAGTCCCTCTATCTTTACCCTCTTCTCCAGCTCTCATATCCGTAAGTGTTTTCTCCTCAGCGGGTGGGGGGGTGGAGGAGGAACGGTGTCCCCCATTGCACTCGGTTCCCCTCCCCGGTGCAGCATGTGGGTCTGATTAGTGAGTAATGGCGTGCATCTCCTCGCGAGCGTTGGGTGGTCCTGAAGCGGAGTGAATAAAGCTGCTGTCGTGGTAAAAACAATTAGAAGATGTATGTTATCAATGGGAGGAAGATCGTGTCCTGGGAACCAAAACACCGAACCCACCAAACCCACCGAACCCACCAAACCCACCAAACCCACCGAACCCACCGAACCCACCAAACCCACCAAACCCACCAAACCCACCGAACCCACTAAACCCACCAAACCCACCGAACCCACCGAACCCACCAAACCCACCGAACCCTCCAAACCCACCAAACCCTCCAAACCCACTGAACCCACTAAACCCACCAAACCCACCAAACCCACCAAACCCACCAAACCCACTGAACCCACCAAACCCTCCAAACCCTCCAAACCCACCGAACCCACTAAACCCACCAAACCCTCCAAACCCACTGAACCCACTAAACCCACCAAACCCACCAAACCCACCAAACCCACCGAACCCACCAAACCCACCAAACCCACTAAACCCACTGAACCCACCAAACCCTCCAAACCCTCCAAACCCACCGAACCCACTAAACCCACCGAACCCACTAAACCCACCGAACCCACCAAACCCTCCAAACCCACTGAACCCACTAAACCCACCAAACCCACCAAACCCACCAAACCCACTAAACCCACTGAACCCACCAAACCCTCCAAACCCTCCAAACCCACCGAACCCACCGAACCCACCGAACCCACCGAACCCTCCAAACCCACTAAACCCACCGAACCCACCAAACCCTCCAAACCCGCTGAACCCACTAAACCCACCAAACCCACTGAACCCACTGAACCCACCGAACCCACTAAACCCACTAAACCCACCAAACCCACTAAACCCACCAAACCCACTGAACCCACTGAACCCTCCAAACCCACTGAACCCACTGAACCCACTAAACCCATTAAACCCACCAAACCCACCAAACCCACTAAACCCACCGAACCCACCAAACCCACTGAACCCACTGAACCCACCAAACCCACTGAACCCACCAAACCCACTGAACCCACTGAACCCACCAAACCCACCAAACCCACCGAACCCACCAAACCCTCCAAACTCACCGAACCCTCCAAACCCACTGAACCCACTGAACCCACCAAACCCACCGAACCCACCAAACCCACCAAACCCACCAAACCCACCAAACCCACCGAACCCACTAAACCCACCAAACCCACCGAACCCACCAAACCCACCGAACCCACCAAACCCACCGAACCCACCAAACCCACCAAACCCACCAAACCCACCAAACCCACTAAACCCACCAAACCCACCAAACTCACCAAACCCACTGAACCCACTAAACCCTCCAAACTCACCAAACCCTCCAAATCCTCCAAAACCTTTCAAACCCACACCGTGTCGCTCTCATGTTTGAGAAAATGTTTGTATGCGATTGATTTTTAAGTTTAAGTTACTCAGATTTGTTCTTAAATAGGCAAAGTTCACTTTTTTCTCTTTTCTCTAGCTGGTATTTTGTATTTCTTTTTTTTTCCTTGCAATTCATAGATTTAGTTTGTCATGAGTACTTTATCATATTTTTTTTGTCGGCAGATCTCAGACGGGGGCTCTCCGCCCTGTACTTGCTGCTCGGTGGTGCATTCAGGGACCCCTTTTAATAGGGATTGTGCAACCACAGCTCCGATGAGCGTTCCTCGTCACACTCATCACGTCCCGTTGTGTCATCTGAAGTGTTTATTAGTCACAACTGTGTTTTTACAGCCAGTTCAAAGCCGTCTGCTCAGAGGGTTGAAATGTCTGATTCGGCATGTGTGTCACGGGCAGGTGGCCATGCTCCGGCAGATCCGGTTCTGAGGCGTTCTCATTCGGCGCTTCGATACCCAACGTTGTTTTTGTTTTGTTTGTCTCAGGAAGAAGGCCTCCGAAGCCAATGAAGTCGTCAAGTCGAACCCCTCGAAGCGCCACCGGGATCGGCTGAACGGCGAGCTGGAGCGGCTGACCGACCTGCTGCCCTTCTTCGGGGAGGTCCGCTCCCGTCTGGACAAACTGTCGGTGCTCCGCCTCAGCGTGGGTTACCTGAGGGTCAAGAGCTACTTCAAAGGTGAGGAAGGTTGTTTGTTTTTTTTCTTCTTCCAGAGAGCCCGAACGCCGTCGAGCCGAAGGCAGGAATGCGAGGCATTCAGGAATCTGGTTTTAGGAAACGACGCATCCTCGATACTCGTAACCTCGCTCCACCCTCTCGCTCTCTCTCTCTCTCCGCGAGCGACGCTTACAATAGTCCGTTTCTTTTGTTTGCCATCGAGTCCACGGCGTACGCTCATTAAACTTTTCAGGCTCTCAATGATGACTCAATTATAAGTGAGTCAGGCATATAATATTTCCAGCACTCCGCAGATGGATTCAACAACAGACTTGCTGGCAGACGGGCTCCTGAGTAAGTTGCCCGGTTGCCTCGAGGCTCCTCCGATGTTGGAATATATCTGTGTCTCGTCTCGGTGGCTTTTCTTTTTCTTTTTTCTGGGAACATTCTCTGCGCTATCTCGTAGTTGGATCTGGGATTTAGTGTCGAGCTGTTTTCCGGCCGCCATCGCCCCCTGGACCCCCCCCCCCACAGGGTTCTGACACCGATAGACTGAAACTCATATCCTGGTTGCACGGATTGTAGCTGCTGCAGTTCCGATGCTACGTTGTTATTTTCAAGTGATACCTTTTTAAAAGGTACCGTGATATTATTGACGTACATTTTCCTCTTTTTTTCTTTTCATAAACCTGATCTCATTTTGGTGCAGCGGTCGTCTTTCGTGCAGCCCGTTATTTACCTGCTGACGTCGCACGCAGCGAAAGTTTTAAAGCCTAAGCGGCCCAAAGCGCATTTAAAGCTAAAGCGTTCGCCGCCGTCCGACCGCACGCTGCAATTAGCCGAGAATGAACATCCAGTGTGAGCGGCGGTGGGAGGAGTCGGGACATTCCTGCGCCGCGCGTTCTCACAACCACTCGCATACTTTTTTTTTTTTTTTTTCCTCTGCTGCGCGAGGCCGGATGGGCTGAAAAGGCTGTCGGCAGTTGCGATCGCAGTTTCCATATAAACGCCGCTCGAGTGCATTCACAACTTGGCCTTTCTGACCCGTGACAAGCCCCTCCCTCTCCCCACACACAGCTCTGATCACCTGCTTTAAGTCGGGTCCCTTTTTAACTTAACGTGCAGCTGTCGTGAGCCAGTGACACATCACTCAAACACAGTTGCAGCGTGTGTTTAATCAGCATTTAAATAAATGTTTTTTCATGCATGCAAAGCTAAGCTCAATGTGTGTTTTCCCTTCGACTGCATTAATAAATGGACGGACGGCACATGTGGCGTATCGGTGGAGTCGCTGTCCAACTCCTTTCAAACACCTGGGGCCAGATGTTTAGATTTTGTGTTGATGACCGAAGGAACTTTCGCGTGCACCTCGTGCACCTCGTGCACCTCGTGCACCTCGTGCACATCCCAGAACATGCAAACACATGGTTTTTTTTCCTTCACTGTGCCAGGCTGTAAAAAAAAGTGGGAAAAAAATAGAGATGAGAGATTTAGACGTGACTAATAATACACACCGCCGATCTATTCAGATGATGCAAGTGTGAAAGAGAAAAAACTAAATGCAGACGTTGGGCACGCTCGGTGCATTCTTCTGGTTTCATGCATCGAGGGGGGGGGGCCTGTTGTTGTGTTAAAGAGGGAAAGTTCGACAGCTTTTGCAGCACGCTTCCTTCCTCGTTTTAAACCACCGCCACCATTTTTTCTCCTACCGTCTTCATTTTCAAAGGTCAACCGAAAACAGGCCTTTCCCCCCTCTGGACTCTGATGGTTTTCTTATTCCTGCGACTTCCTGCAGTGCGTTTGTTTGTTTGTGCCTCGGCTCGACTCCCTCGCTTTGCCGAGAAGACGGTCTGTGCCCTGTAGCGCCGGTTAGGGGGGGAGGAATCAGAATCACATGTCACATCAAACAGCCCATGTGCAGCCCATCGCCCCCATAAATGCTGCTGCTCTTTCGCCGTAGACCTGCGCTCGCTGTGTGTACCGCCTCGCGAGGTTAGCGGGTAATAAAAACATAAACAGCGTTAGTAACTAATCTGAAGTCGCTTTACAGGATAGGTCGGTCGACGTCGCCTTTCAGCGCTAATCGTCACAACCCTCGGCTTTTCAAGACTTTCATTGTTCTCCGAGTGGAGACACACGAGAGCGAATAGCTGTTAGCTGGAAGAACAGGAAGTGAGTCGCGGCACGAGAGAAAACGACGAGTGCGAAGCGTGTCATTAAACGTAACATCTTCGGTATGTTTACACTCCCCCGTGTGAAAGTCTAAACGGGAAGTCGCCTCGCTGACTGCGCAAGTCTGATTTTTAAAAAGCTTTCGAGAGGACGTGGAACGCCGGCGTTGCGAAGCCGTCGCCCCGTTTCACCCCCCCCCCCCGAAGTGAGAAAAAGACGGGACACGTGTGACTTGTTTACTCTCTTTTGTAAAAGAAAATTTAACAATTAAGTGGCTGGATGTAAAAGTTTCTGTATTAATAAATTCAGTACTAGGAATTACAATTTTTATGTATTTTAATGCAGCAACAAAATGGTCAAAAGTTCAATAGTAGAATTTTATTGAAAGGAGAGGCCGAACAAAGCCCCGCCCCCCTTTTTTTTACGGTGGGTCCCGTGGGGACACTGCAAAGGGGGGAGGGACTTCGAAAATAAAAGAACAAGAGAAAGAAAAACTTACCTCCATAATTGTGCATAATTCTATGTCTTTGCAGTAAATTACACCGAGCTGAGCTGCAGACTGGAGCCTCTGCTAACAATCACAGATTAACCCGCGATGGTCAAACACGTTCATGCAGACAGCCTGTCTGTCTGTCTGTCTGTCTGTGTGTGTGTGTCTGTATGTGTGTGTGTGTGTGTGTGTGTGTCTGTGTGTGTGTGTGTGTGTGTGTGAGTTGAGCAGCGCCCGGTGGAAGCCACACAGATAGAAAGGCGTCGTTCATTATTGGGGTTGCAGCATCGCGTCAGTCACACGTCCTCAAACGGCTCCGGTGGCGTCTTCGGGGGGGAATCGGGTTACCGGGCCCCGTTCACTCCGACCGCGGCGGCGTCCATTTCTCAGACACTCGATCCGCGCTTTTGTTATGCGAGACTATTGTGACTTTGTGGCAGCTCCTCGAGTGACGTCATATTAACACGGATGGTCACTTGATATTCATCTTGTGTAAAAAAAAAAGAAGAAGAAGAATCCTCTTTTTGTTTTACAGGCGGTGTGGGAGCAGAAATTATTAGCGAGCATATTAGACTCATTGTTACTTAATTCAAACCAGTTTTAAATGAATCCAAAGAGTGAAATGAGGCGGTGAGTGGTGGAAGATCCAATCTGCTGGTTGGGCGTTATGATTGTTATCTAACACACATGCTCATTACGGTGCAGCTCACCGCACGTTTATCAGCGCTTCCCTTTTATGCTGAAACTAGACCCAGAAGTCAGACTGAAGACATCTAATATATATATACATATATATATATATGTATATATACATATACATATATTTCTGCAAAGCAGAACCAAACCAAAGTAAACGCGGTCGTAACCAGAAACACGTGCACAGATCTGTTGGTGCACCCCCAAAGATACCATTATAACACACGATAGCGTTATTATTTACTTATTTTCAGCTTGAACCCGTCGTCATGTGTCGTTAGCCGCTAGCCGCTAGCAGGACCGTGCCCTGCCCACCGGCTGCTAACCGCTAACTAGCTCTAAAATAGGGTGCACAAGCGCGTTTTAGCCGCAGGTGTGCAGCACCGGTTTTGCACATGCTCGGTAGCGATCAGGCAGGACGTACGGACCATGCAGCGAGGGACACGTTGTTGTTGTTGTTGTTGTTGTTGTTGTTGTTGTGTAATAGGGAGGTTGCGTGTTATCGGATCGAAGTCGCCGATTCAGAATTTGGAAGGACGTATCGGAGGGATTTCCCGACTGGTATCGCTAAAGGAACGACTCTTATTAAAGCAGCATGTTCTAGTCGTGGAAGCACGTTCTAGTAGGAACCCGAAAAAATGCAAACGTTCCCTTCGCGCTCCAGAACTCTTTCGGTTGCCTCTCCCAGACCAAAAAAAACCCCGAGCCTGGGATGGGTGTTCAGGCGGGGACACGCCTGGAAGTTAAGATAATGATCTCCATAAATCGTTAGGTGAAAAAAAAAAAAAAAAAGAACAAACGTAAGCAATTTCAGGGGATGTGGAGTAAGATTTTAAAGACCTGATAATGAAGCAAGCTATTAATGTCTGCCTTTAAATGGCAGACTCCTTTTTTCTTTTTTCTTTTTTTTAAGGCAAACCGGACTGTTCGGCCTTGTCGAGTGACTCTATAACGAGGCGGCGCCGGATATTTTTTCTTTTTTTTTAAAAGGCTTGCGGCTCGCTGCTGAAAAATGCCGGATTCTCTCTCTCTCTCTCTCTCTCTCTCTCTCTCTCTCTCTCTCTCTCCCCGAGTTGCATTGAAAACATCCAGGGGGCCTGTTCGCAATCACGGTTGCTGCGGTAACCCCCGTGTCGTGTACTGTAGTTCCATGTAATTTGGGGATATCGGAACCGAGAGCAACAGAAGGAATAGGAATGAAAAAAAATGTTGAAAATAAAAAGGTGTGCACGGACACCTTTTAGGTTTGCAGCTCGCAGGAGAAGAACGTGGTTTCGTTAATTAAATTGATTAAGACTCGACTCTTTAACTCGACTCGCCGGTTGGCTCTCGGTTCCCGACTCGCCTTTCAGTATATCGTGAGAATGCAAAGCAACCGCCGGGAGACAGATTTAATCATGTCCCCCCCCCTCTCCACCATCCCCCCACACATTTCCATTCTCTGGGAGGTTTGTTCTCCGTCTCTCCAGCTTTTTAAAAAACCACAGCGCTGCGTCTCAAAACTACTTCCCCCCCCCTCCTACTTCTTCTTTTTCTTTCTTCCCCTGGTTTTCTTCTGTGACATTTAGAGTCTTCCAGAAAATGTTGGTGTTTGTTTGAATCAGCTGTCTGCTGCAGTTCCGATGGGGGGGGGGGGGGGTTTAAGAGAGGCAGAAGATGCATTATCTCATTTATTTAAGGCCCTTGGTTGCAATCAGGGTATAAATATGTTTAACCAGGCGTGTAAATTAGCTTCTTTTTTTTTTAAAGTGTTGTTTATTGCCCGAGAACTCTGCTTTCCGCCGGCTAAACTTTGGTAAAGTTGGTGTTTTCTACCTCTGAGCTGCTGATTTAATTGCCCCCCCCCCCCCGCCCCCCCCCCCCCCTCCTCCCTCTGGGCGCTCTGGCGCTGATAAGCATCACTTCAGCGATGTGATATATTTGAGGCGCGCCTATCGCAGAGGCCGGAGGTTTGCTTTTCTTTTCTCGTCCTAAAAACCGACGGCGTTACTTTTCTCAAGCCGATAACAAGAGGCCCGGACTGCCCCGAAATAGCTGTGTGTGTGTGTGTGTGTGTGTGTGTGTGTGTGTGTATTTAAAATAGAGTCCGCCACCAGTAAAACACATTGTGTCCTGAATAGTGTATAATTAAGTGGATGTTTTTTTTTTATCGTGGACTCGAGGCGGTTTTTTGGGTTCCCCGTTCAAAAAGGGCCAATGTTGTAGGAATAGACCTCCTCCTCCGAACCTCTAGGGGGCAGCATTTCACTTACTGCGTACCACACCATCTAAATTAACATAACTCTTCTAAAAATAATAATTTAAATTAAAAAGAAACGCGATAAACTAGTGGGGGGAAAAAACAAGCCGTTTTCTCATTTCTGCCACTTGTTTAAATTCATTCCAACAAACAAACAATCTTCGTCTTCTTCTTCTTCTTCCTCCTCTCACAGTGACTCTCTATCGCCTCTAGAGGCCTCACGCGGTATTACAAGACTGGTTAGCGCCGTAACCTCTTCACCTTCTGACTTATAACGACATCTCGCTGCGAGAGTAACTCTGAATGTTTTAAACTAAAAATGCTTTTTTGTTTTCATCTTTTTTTTTATTAAAAAAAACAAAATATGAAAATAATAAAAAAAAATGTCTTGTTTTTCAATCCGAAGCCGCCTCGTTTCCCCTCGTTTCCCTCGACGTGCCTCCGCGTTTCCTTCCCCTCCTGTCGTGGCTGTAAACAGGGACATTAATCAAACGGGCTAATGGGAGGTCGAAAACACCGGACCCCCCCCTCCCCCCGGCTCATTGGCCGCGCCGCGAGGGCCCCGCCCTCTTCCTGCTCAATCCGCGTGAGAACAGCGATCTCTGTTCAGGATCTGCTGCTGGAACTAAAATGTTTTCAAAATCAAGATAATATTTCCCCCCCGACGCTTCGTACTCTCTCTCAGAACCACGTCCAACCCGTGACGTCGTCGTCTCCCCCTTTTTTTTTCTTCTCTCTCTCTCTCCTTTTAGTTCAACATATGGAGTTTTTTTTTTTTTTAAGCCAGTTGCATGAAAGGACGATCCAAGCCCCGCCTCCCTCCCTGAGTGACAGGTGGGGGGGGGGGGGGGGGGGGGGGGGGGGGGGGGGGATGTTTGGCCTGCAGTGAAATCCTGCATCAAAGGCGGCGGGGGGGCACTTTAACCAACCCAGTAATAGCTCGCTCTCTCAAACAGGAAGCTGCCCCCCCCCCCCCTCTCTCTCTTTGGTGTCAGGTGACACAAAAATGTATTGGAAAGAAAAAAGAAGAAAAAAGCTTTTGAGGGCCGTTTCAGCCTGAAGCCGTACGTTTGGGAGTTTCGCAATGTTTGGTTATCGGATATCAAAGAGACTGAGATTTAGGGGTTAGTTTGCTTCCATGACAAGGAAAACGTTCACACAGCATTCAGAGACTCATTTATACACATTTATTAATAAAAACTATATATTATGAAGCTTCATGCAGAGGGGTTTGTTCACACAGCATTCAGAGACTCATTTATCCACATTTATTAATAAAAACTATATATTATGAAGCTTTATGCAGAGGGGTTAGTTCACACAGCATTCAGAGACTCATTTATACACATTTATTAATAAAAACTATGTATTATGAAGCTTTATGCAGAGGGGTTTGTTCACACAGCATCCAGAGACTCATTTATACACATTTATTAATAAAAACTATATATTATGAAGCTTCATGCAGAGGGGTTAGTTCACACAGCATTCAGAGCCTCATTTATATACATTTATTAATAAAAACTATATATTATGAAGCTTTATGCAGAGGGGTTTGTTCACACAGCATTCAGAGACTCATTTATACACATTTATTAATAAAAACTATGTATTATGAAGCTTTATGCAGAGGGGTTTGTTCACACAGCATTCAGAGACTCATTTATACACATTTATTAATAAAAACTATGTATTATGAAGCTTTATGCAGAGGGGTTAGTTCACACAGCATTCAGAGACTCATTTATACACATTTATTAATAAAAACTATGTATTATGAAGCTTTATGCAGAGGGGTTTGTTCACACAGCATTCAGAGACTCATTTATACACATTTATTAATAAAAACTATATATTATGAAGCTTCATGCAGAGGGGTTTGTTCACACAGCATTCAGAGACTCATTTATCCACATTTATTAATAAAAACTATATATTATGAAGCTTTATGCAGAGGGGTTAGTTCACACAGCATTCAGAGACTCATTTATACACATTTATTAATAAAAACTATGTATTATGAAGCTTTATGCAGAGGGGTTAGTTCACACAGCATTCAGAGACTCATTTATACACATTTATTAATAAAAACTATGTATTATGAAGCTTTATGCAGAGGGGTTTGTTCACACAGCATTCAGAGACTCATTTATACACATTTATTAATAAAAACTATATATTATGAAGCTTTCTGCAGAGGGGTTTGTTCACACAGCATTCAGAGACTCATTTATACACATTTATTAATAAAAACTATATATTATGAAGCTTTATGCAGAGGGGTTTGTTCACACAGCATTCAGAGACTCATTTATACACATTTATTAATAAAAACTATATATTATGAAGCTTTATGCAGAGGGGTTTGTTCACACAGCATTCAGAGACTCATTTATACACATTTATTAATAAAAACTATATATTATGAAGCTTCATGCAGAGGGGTTTGTTCACACAGCATTCAGAGACTCATTTTACACAAAGAGAGCAACAACATTCCCTCTTGTGATACGTCAATAAAATTAAATGTTCTGGAAATGTACGAAAACACATATTTTTTTTACACGATGTTGGGTAATTTACGTACTCGAGTATAAAGTTGCATGCGAGTCATGAACGTGCGTCGAGAACATGAACAACCACCGGGGAGATTAACTAGAATAAAAGCAAACATGGAGGCCGTTGAACTCGCGCTGTCATTGAACGGAAGGAAAACAACTTGGACTTGGAACTGGCGTGTGTGTGTGTGTGTGTGTGTGTGTTTGTGTGTGTGTGTTTCTATGATTTCTGCACATGCACAACTCTCATCCCATGCCGGCGGTGGTTGTATGCACTGTGTGTCAGTCACTGTGTGTCAGTCACTGTGTTTCAGACACTGTGTGTGTGTGTGTCCGGCCGTGCAGGTCTGAGTATGTTTGTGCAAACGCTGTGTGAGTTCCCGCTGAAAGGTGGCGGGGGCGTTCACTTGTCCGCGGTGCGTTCAGGGACCCCCTCATCCTCCCATCACGGGAGAGGTTGCGTGACATCCTGGGACTTTCCTGTAGTGGCGGTCCAGATAAGGGAAGCGCTCTTGTCGGCTATCGCTTACACACAAACCCCCCCATCCCTCCTCCCCGGGGGCTGAGTGTGTGTGTGTGTGTGTGTGTGTGTGTGTGTGTGTGTGTGTGTGTGTGTGTGTGTGTGTGTGTGTGTGTGTGTGCGTGCGTGTGTGTGTGTGTGTGTGTGTGCGCGTGTGCAGATATGCAGGCTGCCAGATGAGAAAACCTGTCTTCTGGCACGACTCCAGAGAGTTCTTTTCTTTTCTTTTTCCTGCTTCGGCTGCTCGCTCACGGTCTTACATTCATATACGTATTAAGTTTAATTAGTTTATTTAAAGTTTGTTTAAAGTCAAAGTAACGCAGGATAATTTATTGTTGTTGTTGTTGTTTTATTCAATGGTTATTGTTATGCAAAAAAATAAACAAACAACAACAAAGGGAAAACATACCAAACATAAATAGTGATTCCACGTGGTCCGACCACACGGTCCCTTTACGGTGAACCCAGAACCGGGTCCCGGGGACACGCCCCCTCCATCCAGAACCCCCCTTCCCCCCCCCCCCCCCTGCTTCTCCTGAGTCGGCCAAAACAAGCTCCTCACTCGTCTCCTTGACAGAGGAACAAAAGCACAGGCCGAGCGCTTCCTCCTCACCTGGGTTGCTTTGTTTGGACTGGCTCGGAGGAGACGCCACTCACTTCAGGTTGTGTCTTCAGGTGAAGGGGGAGGGGCCACTCACGCTACTTCAGGTTGTGTCTTCAGGTGAAGGGGGAGGGGCCACTCACGCTACTTCAGGTTCTCACTTAGGGGTCAGGTGGTGGGCCACTTGACGGGTTTATATATATACTGTGTACATGTGGATATATGGGTTTGAGTACAGTCTCATGTGTTGCTTTGGTATATATATATATATATGAAAGCCACACATAAAATATTAATATATATTTATATAATACATTTATATATTATATATATACATATGTATTTTATAAATATATATACATATTTTAATATATACATATTTATATATATATACATTTATTATATAAATATTTTAATATGTATAGATATTTATATATATATATAAATGTATTATATAAATATTTATATATCTATATCTATCTATCTATTCATGAATTCTATAAATATGTATACATATTTATATATATATGTATTATATAAATATATATACATATTTTAATATGTATAGATATTTATATATATATATACATTTATTATATAAATATTTTAATATGTATAGATATTTATATATATATATACATTTATTATATAAATATTTTAATATGTATAGATATTTATATATATATATATATATATATAAATGTATTATATAAATATTTA
The DNA here is from genome assembly GCF_009769545.1 of Cyclopterus lumpus. Taxonomy (NCBI): domain Eukaryota; kingdom Metazoa; phylum Chordata; class Actinopteri; order Perciformes; family Cyclopteridae; genus Cyclopterus; species Cyclopterus lumpus. Next base: position 3,476,804 of record NC_046986.1, read on the forward strand.
TATATCTATCTATTTATGAATTCTATAAATATGTATACATGTATACACACAGACTCATATTTACACTTCTGAACAAAAGATTGTTTGGTTATTTTGTTTTTAAAACACGTCCATGTTGTCTCTTCTCTCTGCAGCGACCATGAACTCCAGCAGCAGTCGGATGTTCTCCGGCGCGAACGGGCTCAACGGGCACAGCGCGGACGCCTCTGGCTTCTCCGAGGGGGACCTCCTGCTCCAGGTGAGACATAGGTCAAGGATGCAATGGTGTTAAAATACATTTAAATAAAATGGAAGAACCAACGCCCGTCTCTTTATTTCCTCCTGGTTTTGGTTACTTTTCCTGCAACAGAGGAGTTCCCCGTCCCCGAAAGAACCGGCCCATAGCTAACCGGTTTAAACCAGGGCGTCAGGTGGGGGTCAGGGGTCGCCGGGTCACATGACGTGCATTTACCCTCAACTGCCTCAGCCTGAGAGCAGCACGAGGCAGACGCACTCAAAGATCACGACAGAAAGAGGAAACACACACACACACACACAATAGGTATTAGTGTAAACACACCTTTCAAAACCACTGCGTTGAACGTCCCACGTTCCCGTTCGACAAGTGAACGTCTCGTGGCCCGGTCCGACTGCGTTCATGTGCACGTTGTGCGCAGCTGATCCAGGTCCTTCCACGCCGGAGGAGGAAGGCCCCCCCCCCCCCCCCCCCCCCCCCCCCCTTCTCCCGCACCTTGTTTACCAACGCTCACCTGTCTGTCAGCCGCGCGCGACGAGGCCGTGATTGCGCAACACAAAAGACCCTTTTGAGGAGCAGCAGCTGTTGTTTTGGGATTGTGAGCGGGCTTCAGATTTAAGATTCAGTTGTTGTTTTTTGTATTTTAGACACTGAGATTTAATCCGTACTCATTGTTGACCGATTTCATAAAATACTTTATAGAATATAGATCTGTATTTTTTTGTATTTTTTTGTATTTTTACTTAGTGGAAGCATATTCTGACCCCGTTTCCTGTAAACCTGCTCGACCCATTTCTATGAAAAACGTACGATAACAATATAAGTATCCAAAAGATTAGAATCTCCTTAATGTTTTTAATTGGGTTGGGATTTTTTTCCCCCTTAAAATGTACAAAACTATAAAAATTGACACGTCAATGAATTGAAAGTAAAAAATGAGGTGCCATAAAAACTATAAAAAATACATTTGCGCCCTTTTAAAGTGTGTGTATGCTCCTGCGATGTGTGTGAGTGTGTGTGTGTGTGTGTGTGTCAGTAACACGTGCATGTTCTGTTCCGTGCAGGCGCTGAACGGGTTTGTGATCGTGGTCACGTCGGACGGGTCGGTGTTCTACGTCTCCGCCACAGTGAAGGACTACCTGGGCTTCCATCAGGTGAGATGAAGATAAATAAACACATATTTTAATGGGGCTTTTTTAATTTAATTTATTTCTTAAAGAGAGAGGTGAACGCGCATTAGACGCCGTTTTAATCTGCCGTTGCGTTCTCTCTCCCGCGCGCCGCCAGTCGGACGTGGTCCACCAGAGCGTGTTCGAGCTCATCCACACGGACGACCGGGCCTTGTTCCAACAGCAGCTCCACTTCGCTCTCAACCCGCCGGCCGCCGCCGCGGGCGGAGAAGGTAAGGAGGACGAATAACGAGGAGCTCGGTTCTCCCATGTTTTTTTGGGGGGGTTTTGGGGGTCGGCGATGTTTTTGACCTCCGCCCGTCGTCCTCAGGCCTGCAGAGCGGCACGGTGATGTACAGCCCCGATCAGCTTCCCCCGGAGAACTCGTCCTTCCTGGAGAGGAGCTTCGTGTGTCGCTTCCGCTGCCTGCTGGACAACTCCTCCGGCTTCCTCGTGAGTACGAGCGCCTCCAGCTCCGGTGACGCGAACCCAGACATTTCACGCAGGTCTTCTGGAATATCGGGAGGCAGTTTTACAAAATACAATGAAGTATAAATTGAAAATGTAAATGCAAGTTTGATGCATTTTACAACAAGTAACCCCCACAAGTAATGTACATTATGCATTGTGGTGTATAATTATGTATGAACCTTTTAACCACGCACAAAGAACACAGATGAGGGGTCTATACACCTGACATGTCTGTGGCGTCCATCTTTTCTACCTGATCCAGGTGCCAAATGCTGTAAAAGTTGCCGGCACAGCTTCTTGTTAAAGCATAAGATCTTCCACAGATTGGAAGATTGAGGGAATGTTTCTTTCCATTCCAGCAGTGTGAGGCCCCGAGCCGGGAGAGTAGCATCTGTAGCATTGTTAGCATGTGTAGCATCTGTAGCATATGTAGCATCTTTAGTATGTGTAGGATATTTAGCATGTGTAGCATCTGTATTGGTTGAGAGAGACATGCTGTGCTAAATGAGGCTTCATGAATATAGATTGCCATAAAAAGAGCCAAAACACGGCGTAACCTCTGGTGTAACCCCCCCCCCCCCTTGAAACCAGGCTCTGAAGTTCCAGGGGCGACTGAAGTACCTCCACGGCCAGAAGGTCTCCAATGGGAGCAGCAGCAAGCCTCAGCTGGGGCTCTTCAGCATCGCCGTGCCCGTCCAGCCTCCGACCATCGTGGAGATCAGAGCCAAGATGCTCCTCTTCCAAACCAAACACAAGCTGGACTTCACGCCGATGGGCGTCGACAGCAGGTGGGAAGAAACGACCATTTTTAAAAAACAAATCGTTTCAAGACGCTCGTCCCAGTTTAACAACCTCCACGCGGTGGTCTCTTTCTCCCCCCCAGGGGGAAGATCATTCTGGGCTATTCGGAGATCGAGCTGTGCATGAAGGGCTCCGGCTACCAGTTCATCCACGCGGCCGACATGATGCACTGCGCCGACAACCACATCCGCAGTACGTCAGCGATGGTCACTTTGAATTTGGCGTTTGACGTGTGTTTTTCTCATGAGAAAGAGAGTTGTCCCCCCCCCCAAAAAAAAAAAAAAACAACAACTATGCAGAGTAAGATGTAAAGCACGTTGGCTGTTTCGCCACATTGTTTTACTTTAAATCTTGTTTTCAGTTTGAAGACAAAAGAAACATGTTGTTGATACGGGACCCAAACTGAGACCACACTTTGAATCCAGAGGACAATATCTCAATACTTCCCCCAGTATAACAAGCCATTTTGTTGTGGTTGTTCGTAGCCCCCCCCCCCCCCCCCCCCCCCCCCCCCTCCCTCCCCTAACCGCTCAGAGTCTCTGCTTGTACTCAAGAAACATCTGAAGGGGAAAGTAAAAGAAGAAATCTAAATGAACCGTTTAGATCTTTTTTTCTTCTAACGCTGTCCTCGATGTTTCTTTAGTTCTACTCCTGGCGAAGCTCGGACAATATACTTTGTCTCGGTACATGAGGAATAAACCATAACGGGCAGGTTGTCGTCATAACTACCAGGTCTGGAATCTTGTGGTGTTTTGGGTTGTCAGTGTTTTGAGGGCACAAAAGCTTAATGTGGCAAAGTATGGAAGCCCGTTGACACCGGTACAAGAAAAAAAATATTTATTTAGCTGTGATACAAAAACTTTTTACCTTTTTTTTCTTTTTTCCCCCTCATAATTATGACTTTGTATCTCATAATTATCACTTTGTATCTCATAGTTATGACTTTGTATCTCATAGTTATGACTTTGTATCTCATAGTTATGACTTTGTATCTCATAGTTATGACTTTGTATCTCACATTTATGACTTTGTATCTCATAGTTATGACTTTGTATCTCATATTTATGACTTTGTATCTCATAGTTATGACTTTGTATCTCATATTTATGACTTTGTATCTCATAGTTATGACTTTGTATCTCATAGTTATGACTTTGTATCTCATAATTATGACTTTGTATCTCATAATTATCACTTTGTATCTCATAGTTATGACTTTGTATCTCATAGTTATGACTTTGTATCTCATAGTTATGACTTTGTATCTCATAGTTATGACTTTGTATCTCACATTTATGACTTTGTATCTCATAGTTATGACTTTGTATCTCATAGTTATGACTTTGTATCTCATATTTATGACTTTGTATCTCATAGTTATGACTTTGTATCTCATATTTATGACTTTGTATCTCATAATTATGACTTTGTATCTCATAGTTATGACTTTGTATCTCATAGTTATGACTTTGTATCTCATAGTTATGACTTTGTATCTCACATTTATGACTTTGTATCTCATAGTTATGACTTTGTATCTCATAGTTATGACTTTGTATCTCATATTTATGACTTTGTATCTCATAGTTATGACTTTGTATCTCATAGTTATGACTTTGTATCTCATAGTTATGACTTTGTATCTCACATTTATGACTTTGTATCTCATAGTTATGACTTTGTATCTCATATTTATGACTTTGTATCTCATAATTATGACTTTGTATCTCATAGTTATGACTTTGTATCTCATAGTTATGACTTTGTATCTCATAGTTATGACTTTGTATCTCATAGTTATGACTTTGTATCTCATATTTATGACTTTGTATCTCATAGTTATGACTTTGTATCTCATAGTTATGACTTTGTATCTCATAGTTATGACTTTGTATCTCATATTTATGACTTTGTATCTCATAGTTATGACTTTGTATCTCATAATTATTACTTAAATGGGGATAATTTTATATTGCCAGTAAGAGATATAAAATGTTGTTGCATTAAATCCAATTATTTTAAGTCCATGAAAATAATGAATTGAAGGGTTAAGAATAATTAAAACAACTTTTCCACTTATTATGTTATGCAGACAAAGGGTTCGGTTATGAACACAATATGGATCAAAGACTTGTGGCTGTGTTTTTGTTATATTATTAATATAAATATTCTCTCGTCCTTCCATCCCAGTGATTAAAACTGGAGAGACCGGGCTGACGGTGTTCCGGCTCCTGACGAAGTCGGGCGGCTGGGTGTGGGTGAAGTCCAACGCCAAGCTGATCTACAAAGGGGGGCGGCCCGAGTTCATCATCGCGTACCAGAGAGCTTTAGTGTGAGTGTTCGAGGCTTCAGAACTCGGCAGATTGAGCCGGTTTCTAAAGTCGGGAATGTGACGTTGTGCCATTTGGTCCTTTTTTCCAGCAACGCCGAGGGCGAGGAGTACCAGCGCCAGAGGAGGCTGCAGCTTCCCTTCAGCTTCACCACGGGAGAGGGCGTCCTGTACAACACCGGCCCCGCGGTGGACGTCGCCCAGTTCCAGTTCAATAAGATGTTCAGCAACGTGGAGGACATGAAGAAGGACGTGACCCCCGGCTCCCTGCTGGACTGCTTCTTGAGCCAGGACCAGTCGGTCTACATGCAGGTGCCGGACGCCCCCTTGCCCGTGGATCAGGTGTTCATGGACAGCCAGGCGCTGGTAAGCGTGCCCGGGGACTCGTGGCAGGGGGGCGGTGACGCGGCGGCGGGCGACGTCGTCATCGTGAAAGAGGAGGCCAAGCAGTCGGTGATGGCCGTGATCGACAACCTGGAAAAGATGGCGCACGACGGCGACTTTTGCGCCGCCTTGCAGAATCTGGACGTCAGCGACGCGGAGCTGATGGAGTGGGAGAACACCCTCAAGAGGCTGGGCGAGGACGGGGAGCAGCACAGCAACGTCAAGTCCGACCTGGACAGCGTCCTCACCAACGACATCTTTGACTTCATCGACACCGTCTTGTTCAAGGAGAAGGGGGACGAGTGTCTCGAGGCCCCCAGCTGCCTCACGGCGGCCAACGACCATCGGCCGGACCCCTTCGGCCAGGTCGGGCCTGGCGAGCCCCCGTTGTTTGAGACGCCGAGCCCCGATCGCACCTACTCTCCGATGAACGGTCTCTACGCCCGCCAGCAGGAGGCGATGGTCCGCCCGGCGATCGCCGAGCCCCCTCAGATATTCACCCAGAAACTCTCCCACCTCGGCCCCCTGATCCCTCCGGCGGACCCCAACCAGCCCGCCGTTCACCAGCTGCACCTCCGGGACATCTTCAGCCCGTCGATAGAGCTCCCGGAGCTCACCGTCCCCGGCGCCTCGGCCCCTTTCCCGTCCTGCGGGCGGGCACCGAGCGGCCACATGGGCCGACCTCTGGGGATTCCCAACCAGACGCAGCCCGGCCAGCTTCTGCACTGTCCCCAGAACAGTTTTCCGGCTCCCGCGGTTGCACCAAACGGCCGCTTTCTGCAGAGCTCCGCTCGGCAACCAAACAACGTGGCTCCCGGCGCGATGGAAGTCCCGCACCCCCTGATTTCTTGCAAAGCCTTCAACGCTCTCGGCGCGCCCAATATCCCCGCTCCCTTTGCCACGCCGTGTCTTCAAGGGAGCTCCTCGTTTCAACCGCACGGCCAACAGGTTCAGCAGTGGCAGCAGAGGCCGCCTCACGCCGGCGTGGTGCAGAACGGGCACGAGCCGACGGCGGCGCGCCACAGCCAGACTCCCGGAGGGCAGACGCTCCCGAGCGCCGGCCTCTGGCCGAGCGGCGCCGCTGGACTGAACAACGGCCAGCAGGGGGGGCTGTCGTGCGGCCAGGCGGCCGCTCACAGCAGCTGCATGTTCGACCAGCACTTTTCCTCCAGCCCAGCAGGGGGCGACGTCCTGGCTCTCTCTGGCTTCTCGGACCTGAGGGGGGCCGACGCGTCCCTGGATCAGAGTCCCCCTCGGGGCTCCTGCTACTTCCAGTGGGTCCACGGTGAGTCTGTGGTGGGCACGTCCGCCATCAACCAGGAGAAGACCAGCATCAGTCCGCCGCCCAACATGCAGCACTACCTGGAACACCACCGACAGACTCAGGTAATCATTTTAAAAGAGAAATTATTATTATCACAATGTAGAGTAATTCTGATTGATGATTTAACTAATTGCTATATATATGATATATATCATATATATCAGAATATGACAAATTCAAGTTGCTGGTTTTGTTCGTGCAGACGTGCAATTTATCGCAATAAATGCGATAATGCCGTTGGAATAAAATATTATATTATATTGCTCTGTAAACAGTTACAAGACTAATTGTGTTCACCACTAATTGAATATAATAAAGACAACGGTAACAACATCTAACTCGTCCAAATTACTCCAAAACATTGGAGGCAAATGGCATTTTTTGTGTGCTGCATGAAGCACGAATCATTGAATTTAATGTATTAATTATCACAAGATTTTTAATGATACAATTTTACAACAAAAACATTTTAAAAAAAGTAAACAAATGCAAAACAAACGCAGGAATAATATTAAATATTCTATCGCTCTGTAAACAGTTCCACGACCAATCTTTTTCACCACTAATTGATTTTATTAAAATAGAGAAAAATGTTAAAGAAAGACATAAATTAGATTTAAAAAATATATAATTAAATTGAAAATATATGTTTTTAAATGTTAACGGTAACAATATAAGATCCTTCAGGGTTTGTTCATCCAAATCTCTACTTAACATTGGAGGCAAATGTCATTTTTTCTTAATTATCAACAAAAAACCAACTTCCTACATGTTTTAATGGTGCAGTCCTTTGACCTCGTGACCTCTCGACCTCTCCTCAGCAGGACGAACTCAACGGGATGTTTGCCGCCCCCTCTCGGGACGCGGCCATGTACCCGATGAAGTAGTCGGGCTGCTTCCTGCAGGAGGACACACCTCCGTATCGTTGGCCTGTATCAGCGCTCATCCACAGACTCTCATGCTTCCCCACACACACCTCCATTTTACTTCTTTTTGTTTTTATATATCAATCTGTACCGTTTATATACTCTGTCCAAGTCTGTATCGTTGGAAAAAAAAAAAAAAAAGCTGCGCTCGTCAGTTTATTTTTTTTTTAGTGAAGATGCGCGATATTAATAATGAAGTATGAAGCCGCAGGATGGAGCTTGAGCCAGCTAGGAGGGTCAAGTGAATCCAAATAGCCAAAGAAATAGGTTTTTATGAGGGAAGCCAGGTGTCGCCACGGAGACGTTCATTCATCTCCCGGTTTATAAACGCCTGAAATACGACGAGAAAGAAAAACTAGAACGTGCTGTTTTTTTTGTTTAAAAAAAAAATATATATATATATATATATATAATTATTCTAAACTTCGATGGCGACCTTTCTAAAAGATGTTGTCATCGTCTTTGTAAAAAAAAAATGCAATAAAAAAAATTTAAAACGCGAAAATAAATCACTTAAAAGTGAAAAACCTCAACGTGATGTTATTACGGATGAAAATAAATCGTTTTTTTTTTTTTTTCTCACAAAAAAAACGTAAAGAGCGTAAATGAGAACGCCGCGCAGAGATTTGTCAAGTATAAAAAAATAAAATAAAAATGTTAACGGCAACAGTAACCGTGTCCCGGAATATAAGCGGCGCGATCGTGAAACGATTTGTGGCGTTCGCTCTGCTGCCTGCTAAACTTTTGTTTTTTCCATATTTTTGGGGGGATTCGTCGCATTAATTTTTCGCTGACGTTTATTACCGTATTCTTTTTCTTTTTTAAACCCGCAAATGAGCATCGCTGCAGTTGAGTTATTTTTGTAATGCAGACCTGAACGCTTTGGGGTGCTTCTCACTATATTCGGCAACTGGAAGTCTGGTATGCAAATGAGCCAAAATAAATCCCTCCACGTGTCTCAACCCGTCTGAAACGGGGCAGACGACAGAATAATCTCCCAAATTGTTCCCCGGCGTCGAACCAAACGGTGAGTTGGAGATCTTAAAGGTCAGATGAACCGGTGGTGCCTTCAGGCGCTCTTCGGTTAAAAAAAATTCAAATGAAACGGCTGGTAAATATAGATAGCAGCGTAAAGATAATAATACATTATTATAACTTCTTATATCCCTTTTTTCCCATTTATATACACCCTTCAAAGGAGAGCACTTAAAAATAAAGCACACCCCACACAGGAGCACCCTAAAACATGTGTATATATATATATATATATATATATATATATATATATATATATATATAAACCCAAACATTAATTCATATGATAGCGTCGTGACCGTACACCGTTTCTCATGCCTTCATTCCTCGCGGGCAGCTTTAAAAAATTTAATTAAATAAAAAAAATGTGTCCTCGTAATACATGTACCTGTGCCTTCCTGTGTATTAAAATAATATTTTCGAAGGCAATCCTTGAGAGCTGCACTAATATAAGGGAAGCCGTGTCCGCGCGAGATGCAGAATGTTTACTGTAAAGTTAAAAAGAAAAAGAGTTTTTTTGTTTTTTATTATTATCCTCGAGTGCATTTCAAGACTCGGAGGAATCTCTGTAAATGTCCATTTTCCATCTCCCCCCAAAAAAAAAAAACCGTCCGTAACTATGGAAACAAGGGAAAAAGCTTAACTCGACCTATCTCGAGTTAAACGAGTCCAACGATGCATTCTGATCATATTTTACTCCGTTTCCTGTTTCTGCTCTTTTATTTTTGGTGTTTTGTTATTTCCACACTACAAAAAAAAAAAAAGAAACTGTTTGGATTATTAACCCCGAGTAAAGAAACATGGCAGCTTTATCGTATATATTTCTGCTGCATTGTGGGAAATCACTCAAGTGTTTTTTTTTGTATAACTTTTTTTCCCGTTAAAAAAAAAAAAAAAGAAAAAAAAGAAGAACTATTATTTTATTTTTTTGGAAATAGCTTTTTTAGTAAAAAATGCTTAAAAATTGTGAAATCTGAGTAACGATAATCCTAAATGTCTTAATACGGCCTCGGGATCTCAGTCCGCGGAGGCCATAAGGCAGCCTATAAATAAAAGTACACATGGCCTTTGATGTTAAACTTAAATACAGACGTGACTGTAGCCACTATGAGAAAAAACAAAAAAACAAAAAAAACAGGAGCCAAATGTTGATGTTTTATGCCAACATGTGCCTTGCCATATTTCTGGGTTTCTTTCCGTAAAAAAGAAAAGAATAGCAGAAATCAGCGTCATTGTAATCCACTTATATTTAGCCAAGTAGTTATAGAATCTATATCATAATATATGTTGAACAAATAACCAGCCTTTTGTCTACTGTTTAAAATGTTGTTGTTTTTTTCATAAAAAAATATGTGTGCAATGATTAAAAACTGTGTTTGGGCTCATTTCTTTATTTCTTTACACATCGATTTTTTTAAAGAAGCAACTTTGAGTATTTTTCTTTTATTTCTTTTATGTGCGCACGTGCATATACAAGAAGAATGACATTAGGCCAATTCCCAAAGATTATAATGTAAAAGTATAATTAGCAGATGGATAAATAAAACTAAATATAGTAAAAAAAATAAAATAAAATAAAAAAGATGGTTTTGTCCACCAGGGGGCGCCCCTCTCTTTCCCGTCAGCGTCTCATGGAAGCAGCACCAACATTTAACCCTTTCTAGACTGGGTGGACATCGGAGCCCTGAGATCTTTGAGTCTGGGGGGGGTCACACATGCATCTATATTACAATATGAAAAAGGTTAAAAGCAGTTATAAACATACGGGAAATCAAGAAGTTCACACACCGTAGGCACAGCTACGGGAGCAATTTTTGGGGGTTAAGTGTCTTGCTCAAGGACACATCGAGGTGGGCGAGCGGAGCCGGGGAATCGAACCGCCGATCCTCTTGATTGGAGGACGCTCACCGCTGAACCACGGTCGCCTCAAAGACCTGGAAGTCAGCTTGAAAACAACAGCAGGTGGAACTCAGCATGATTTTAGTCTTTAAAGTTAATTTCAATATTGTTTTGAAATGCATTAATTATACATATATTTAATTAATTTATTATTTGCAATGTCGACTATGTCAGACATTACATTTTAACGTGAAGGATTCCTCATTGGCTTTTTTACTTCCTTTAAAAAGAATATCTAAAATACTTCATGGCTGTAATTACATGTTCAAACCAGGAAGTGGTTTAAATCCGGAGAAATATTTGTGGCCTGTAAACTAATTGATTCTACATGTAGTGACATGTGTGTGGCCGACTGAGATGTAATAATAATACTCTTATTTACTGTCAGAATTACACTCGCCAAAGTTATTGGTTTGTACTTCCTTGAAGGCAGTAAAATAACCCTTTCCTCCCCCCTCAGGGGGCCCCAAGCCACATTTCAACTGAAGACTTGCAGAGCCACAAACCTCCAACAGTTCTCAGCACTTTATTTTGTTTTCCACTGCAAAGGCACATTTTTCATGTTTGAGGACAAAGAGCCTGCATGCTAAATATAATTATATGATTATATATGCAACCCCTCGTATGACTCGATATCCCAGATGTTGCCCGTAAGATATTTCATATTTAAGATGCCGTGTATATATATATATATATATACATATACATATATATACACACATGTTGAAAAAAAAAGAAAATGAATGAATGATTTAAAAAAACTAACATTTTGGGGTTTTAGACATTTACATGTATCTACTATTTAATTAATATATTCCACGACTTTTGTGAACCTAAGGTTCAATTTCCAGCACCAAAACATGCTAACGCATGGGTAAAGGTATTATTATTTTCACAAGAGATTTTAAGAATTTTTAATAAATCAGACTTCAACTTTTTACCTCTTTACACTGTGCCTAAAGACAACGGTGCTTCATTAAATAGATAGCTGAGATTGTTCTGCAGTGTTTGATGTACAACCCATCGGTATGAATCAAAAGCAAGTTCCTTTTAAAAAAGGTGAATTTAAGAAATTATGTAAAAATCGAGAAAAAGACCTTGGACTAAATGTGTTAAGTATAAGCATTCACTTTAACCCAAGGTTAAAGTGAATGCTTATACACATAGTATGGTATGCACTGTATGAATGTATTCAGTGGACACCTCCATGTTTACTTATAAACTGTACACACAGAATTTACTCTAAACCCTCATTTGCATATTCCGGAACACGGTGATGTCACAGACTGTGGCCTCATGGAACCCTTCATCAAAGGCACAGCCATAGAACTCAGTGGAAGCTCCCCTATATATACCTTATTAATATTATTAGTATATGATATTGCCTTACAGGAACAAGCACTATCTTTGTTAGAAAAGTCTTCAGCAGTCTTCAGGTGTAATGGGGACATTATTAGGAAAGCTCTTCGTAGCTGAGGAGAAGGACGTCGTCCCTGGAGAAAGGAATACAGCAGAGACTAAAGATGAAGAAAGCCCACAGAGCAGGCACCTGGACCCCATCCTGGACCCCATCCTGGACCTCATCCTGGACCCCATCCTGGACCTCATCCCCCATGAAGATGAGTTGACTTCCAGCTCAGAGGACATTAGTGTCGTCTCTGGAGGACTAAAGAGGAAAAGAACAGAAGATGGGGAAAGCCTACAAAGGGAGAAAAGCAGGAGACTGGACCCCATGCTGGACCCCATCCTGGACCCCATCCCGAACCCCATCCTGGACCCCATGCTGGACCTCATCCCCTGTGAAGATGAGATGCCGTCCAGCTCAGAGGACATTAGTGTCGTCCCTGGAGGACTAAAGAGGAAAAGAACAGAAGATGGGGAAAGCCTACAGAGGGAGAAAAGCAGGAGACTGGACCCCATCCCGGACCCCATCCCGGACCCCATCCCGGACCCCATCCTGGACCTCATCCCCTGTGAAGATGAGTTTCCGTCCACCTCAGAGGACATTAGTGTCGTCCCTGGAGGACTAAAGCGGAAACGAACAGAAGATGGGGAAAGCCTACAAAGGGAGAAAAGCAGGAGACTGGACCCCATCCTGGACCTCATCCCCTGTGAAGATGAGTTGCCGTCCACCTCAGAGGACACTGGTAAGCTATAGCCCCATATTTGAACTATTATTCTGCTATAAATGGTTTAAGAGACATCGAATGATCGTCATGTGTTGTTGTCCTTGTTCGTGTTGTGATTGTCAGTAAATTCATGTTGTGATGTTTTTTCTCTCATCTCTAGAAAGCAGAAACCCACCCGAGGCGGCTCTGAGCGCGAGAAGCGCCGATGATGGACCGGTTCAGAAGGACGACCTAGTTCCAGACCCGTCAGCCATGTTTAAGGCCAAGTACAGCGTGCAGGTGAAACTTGGCGAAGGAGGATATGGATGCGTGTATGCTGGCTATCGCAGAGAGGATAATCTTCCTGTAAGTTTTTCACATGTTCTTTCACACACACACATACATACACACACACACAGTACGGTCAGGAAGTGTAACCAAAAAGTCTTGTTTGTATCACCCTTAGGTCGTTATGAAGCATATTATCATAGACAAAGAGCTCCTCTTTCACGAAGACAGTGATGGGCTCCAGATCCCCATGGAGGTCGCTGTCCTAAGGAAGCTAGAGGCCGAATCAAAGCGGCATTCAGCACACATTGACCTACTGGACTGGTACGTTGTGGACAAGGAGCTGGTCCTGGTGCTGGAGAGACCGATGCCGGCCGTAGACCTCTTCAACTACATTCAACACAAAGGAGGCTACTTGGAGGAACAGGAAGCTAAGGTAAGCTGCTGTAGTCATCTCAGTCACAACCATGAAAACATGTCCAAGCATCCTCCTCTCTGACCCCTCAACTCTCTTTTTTGTCTTTCAGATTATAATGAAGCAGTTAGTGAATGCAGCCATTGACCTCCAGGAGAAGCACATTTTCCACCGGGACATCAAGCCGGAAAATCTCCTTATTGAGACCTGCATGAAGTTGCCACGAGTTCGCGTCATCGACTTCGGTCTGAGCTGCTTCGGCGGAGAAGACGACGTCTATGACACCTTCTATGGTAAGAAGTCCAGTTTTACTCCTGCTCATTATTAACTTTACCCATCGGTGACTTTTACAGAAACAAAGCTCTTCCTCCTCCTCACTCTCTTTTCATTATGTCTTTATATTTTAGGTACTCACGTCCCCCCAGAGTGGGCCAGTCGGCGGGAATACAAAGCCGGACCCACTACAGTATTCCAGATAGGAATGGTCCTGTTCTACATGGTCAAAATATCATCTACCTCGCCGCTGGAATCCGTTTGGCAGCTGAAGACCGACTGGTGGCTTTCTCAATGTAAGAAAAACATACACCAATATGTTGGCATTTGAGTTCATGTTGTGATGGATCACATGAACTCACCCATTCTTCTCCTTTCTCTCCAGATTTCAAAGAATTCGTAAAGGCCTGCATGAATCCTCACTCTCTAGAATGCACAGAATTCTACAACGGTTGCGTACATGTGGACCCGGATCAGCGGTTCACCCTGGAGCAGCTGAAGAACCACCCGTGGCTGAGATAGCATCACACTACACACACGCCTACATTTACATTTAAACATAAACTGTACACACACATATATTTAAATGTCCAAGTGTCCTTGAGCAAGACACTGAACCTAAATTGCTCCTGAGGGTTGAGCCCTCTGTGTTTTAAATGGGAACATATGTGATATATGTGATATATATGATATATGTGATCTGGTGGCACCTGGTGTGCCAGTTATTAGTTCAATCAGGAAAGACTTATTCCAAATTCAAGAATAATCTTTATTACGTTGGTTATGGGAGTTAGCATGAGTAAACATTAAGTCTGTAAAGAGTTCAAGTTAAACACCTCAAAAGAGAGTAATGACGAGGTCCGAAATTTAACTTTAACCTGACTTAACCAAAATTGCTCCCGAGGGTTGAGCCCTCTGTGTTTTATGATATATGTGATGTGGTGGCACCTGGTGTGCCAGTCATTAGTTCAATCAGGAACGATTTATTCCGAATTCAACAATAATCTAATTTATTACGTCAAGAGTAAGCCTGTGACGAGGTCCGAAATTTAACTTTAACGTGACGTGGTCCGAAAATTTTAATTTAACGTGACGAGGTCCGGCATTTAATGTCAACGTGACGAGGTCTGAAATTTTACTTTAACCTGACTTAACCAAAATTGCTCCTGAGGGTTGAGCCCTCTGTGTTTTAAATTGGAACATATGTGATATATGTGATATATATGATATATGTGATCTGGTGGCACCTGGTGTGCCAGTTATTAGTTCAATCAGGAAAGACTTATTCCAAATTCAACAATTAAAGAGTTCAAGTTAAACACCCCAAAAGAGAGTAACCGTGACGAGGTCCGAAATTTAACTTTAACCTGACTCAACCAAAATTGCTCCCGGGGGTTGAGCCCTCTGTGTTTTATGATATATATGATCTGGTGGCACCTGGTGTGCCAGTCATTAGTTCAATCAGGAAAGACTTATTCCGAATTCAACAATAATCTAATTTATTACGTCAAGAGTAAGCCTGTGACGAGGTCCGAAATTTAACTTTAACGTGACGAGGTCCAAATTTTTACTTTAACATGACGAGGTCCGTAATTTAACTTTAATGTGACGAGGTCCGAACTTTTACTTTAACGTGACGAGGTCCGAACTTTTACTTTAACGTGACGTGGTCCGAAATTTTAATTTAACGTGACGAGGTCCGAACTTTTACTTTAACGTGACGTGGTCCGAAATTTTTATTTAACGTGACGAGGTCCGGAATTTAAATTCAACGTGACGAGGTCTGAAATTTTACTTTAACCTGACTTAACCAAAATTGCTCCCGAGGGTTGAACCCTCTGTGTTTTAAATTGGAACATATGTGATGTATGTGATATATATGATATATGTGATGTGGTGGCACCTTGTGTGCCAGTTATTAGTTCAATCAGGAAAGTTAAACACCCCAAAAGAGAGTAACCGTGACGAGGTCCGAAATTTAACTTTTAACTTGACGAGGTCCGAAATTTAACTTTAACCTGACTCAACTAAAATTGCTCCCGAGGGTTGAGCCCTCTGTGTTTTATGATATATGTGATCTGGTGGCACCTGGTGTGCCAGTCATTAGTTCAATCAGGAAAGACTTATTCCGGATTCAACAATAATCTAATTTATTACGTCAAGAGTAAGCCCGTGACGAGATCCGAACTTTTACTTTAACGTGACGAGGTCTGAACTTTTACTTTAACCCGACTTAACCAAAATTGCTCCTGAGGGTTGAGCCCTCTGTGTTTTAAATGGGAACATATGTGATATATATGATGTATGTGATCTGGTGGCACCTGGTGTGCCAGTTATCAGTTCAATCAGGAAAGACTTATTCCGAATTCAACAATTAAATCTCTGTGAAGAGTTCAAGTTATACACCCCAAAAGAGAGTAGCCCGTGATGAGTTCCGAAATGTAACTTTACGTGACGAAGTCCGAAATTTAAATTTATCGTGACGAGGTCCGAACTTTTACTTTAACGTGACGAGGTCCGAAAGTTAACTTTAAGTGACGAGGTCCGAAATTCTACTTTACTTGACGAGGTCCAAACTTTTAATTTAACTTGACGAGGTCCGAAATTTAAATTCAACGTGACGAGGTCTGAAATTTTACTCTAACCTGACTTAACCAAAATTGCTCCCGAGGGTTGAGCCCTCTGTGTTTTAAATTGGAACATATGTGATGTATGTGATATATATGATATATGTGATGTGGTGGCACCTTGTGTGCCAGTTATTAGTTCAATCAGGAAAGTTAAACACCCCAAAAGAGAGTAACCGTGACGAGGTCCGAAATTTAACTTTTAACTTGACGAGGTCCGAAATTTAACTTTAACCTGACTCAACCAAAATTGCTCCCGAGGGTTGAGCCCTCTGTGTTTTATGATATATGTGATCTGGTGGCACCTGGTGTGCCAGTCATTAGTTCAATCAGGAAAGACTTATTCCGAATTCAACAATAATCTAATTTATTACGTCAAGAGTAAGCCTGTGACGAGGTCCGAAATTTAACTTTAATGTGACGAGATCCGAACTTTTACTTTAACGTGACGAGGTCTGAACTTTTACTTTAACCCGACTTAACCAAAATTGCTCCTGAGGGTTGAGCCCTCTGTGTTTTAAATTGGAACATATGTGATATATATGATGTATGTGATCTGGTTATCTGGTTATCAGTTCAATCAGGAAAGACTTATTCCGAATTCAACAATTAAATCTCTGTGAAGAGTTCAAGTTAAACACCCCAAAAGAGAGTAGCCCGTGATGAGTTCCGAAATGTAACTTTACGTGACGAAGTCCGAAATTTAAATTTATCGTGACGAGGTCCGAACTTTTACTTTAACGTGACGAGGTCCGAAAGTTAACTTTAAGTGACGAGGTCCGAAATTCTACTTTACTTGACGAGGTCCGAACTTTTAATTTAACTTGACGAGGTCCGAAATTTAAATTTAACTTGACGAGGTCCGAAATTTTACTTTAAGTGACGAGGTCCGAAATTTTACTTTAACGTGACGTAACATCACTCAACAAAATCACGGGTGTTTGCTGTGCTGGCTCCTCATTGGTGGAACGAGCTCCCCATTGACATCAGGACAGCAGAAAGTCTCTACATCTTCCGTCGCAAACTAAAAACACATCTTTTTCGACTTTACCTTGAATAGGGAAGGTAGAGCCGTAGTAGCACTCTAGTAGCACTTAAATGTCCCTTACCGATAGCACTCTGTAGTTTAACACTTTAGTAGCACTTAAATGTCTCTTACCGATAGCACTTTGTAGTCTTACGGATAGTACTCTGTAGTTTGACGTTATTGAAGAAATTGTACCCGCTTGATTCTTGTTGTTCTGAGTTTGGACTCATGGCTTAATGCACTTATTGTAAGTCGCTTTGGATAAAAGCGTCAGCTAAATGACATGTAATGTAATGTAATGTAATGTGACGAGGTCCGAAAGTTAACTTTAACGTAACGAGGTCCGAAATTTTACTTTAACGTGACTTAACCAAAATTGCTCCCGAGGGTTGAGCCCTCTGTGTTTTAAATTGGAACATATGTGATATATATGATGTATGTGATCTGGTGGCATATATATATATATATATATGTATATATATATATATATACATATACATATATATATACATATATATACATATACATATATATATATACATACATACATACTCCCATTCTTTCCCTATGTCCCCTACTGCTTAAGCTCCATTTAATAAATACATTAATTCATTAATGATGGCTTGTCGTGTAAAGCGCTTTTCGTGGTCCAAAGACTACAAAGGCGCTTTACAATGCAAGTCCATCTACCTTTGTTTGATTAAAAATAAAATATTATGATCATTATATATAATTAAAATAATTTGCTTTATTGTCTCTTTGACAGGAAGGAGGACGTGAGGAACTCATGCTGGACGGATTCAAGGACTCAAGGATTATTTAGCACTATAGACAGATAGATAGCCAGATGTTTTAATTGTACTCGCATTATATTATTTATGTTCTAACAATTGTCTTATTTTTCAGATCCAGTCACAGGCCCATCCGTCCGAGAAGAGGGGATCTCTCTTTGAATTGCCTCTTCCGAGGTTTCTTCCCATTTTGGGGAGTTTTTTTCTCGTTTTCTTAGAGAGCTCGGGATGGGTCAGGAGCTGCTGCTGCTGCTGCTGCTTTGAAAATAATAAAAATAAAATCTTTTCTTTCGACAGTTTGTTAATACTTTGTTAATCGTGCACATGTTGAAACATGTCAATAAACCTGGAACGTCTGTATCCAAAAGTCAAAAATTGCTGATATTTCACATCAACTTTGTACAGAATGGACTTTATCAAAATGTTGAATTCAAATCAAGCCATTTTTCCAACGGTCACGTTAGACCAAGAATTAAGAAAAGGTCACGTATGCCGGAAAATAATAAAAGGTCATGTTAGACTAGGAATATGAAACAGTCACGTTAGACCAGGAAATTAAGAAGGGCACGTTAGACCAGGAAAATATGAAACGGTCTTGTTAGACCTGTAATTAAGAAAAGCTTATCTGACCAGGAGAGGTGAAACAGTCAGGTCAGGCCAGGAAATTAAGAAAAGGTCACGTTAGACCAGGAAAATAAGACATTTTACGGCCTCGTTGGCCACGCCCGGCCCTCTTAGTCCGGCCCGCATGAGGTCAAATCAAAATTTATAAATATATAAGTGCATGCCATTAATGCATTACAACGGCACCGCTTTTATTTTGAAGGCGAGTTACGTATTTGTTTATACTGCGTGTGAGCGCTTTAAAAAATCGTAAAAAAACAGTGAGCCATCAAAGTTCATCAAAGAGTGTTTGGTGGACTCTGCAGCGCTATTATGTCCCCAGAAAAAAAGAGTCGTTTGGTTTTAATATGCTTTAAATTGAACAATATAAAATGTTCTTGTGTCAGATCTCTCACAACCGGGAGCAGACATCTTGGAAATGTTGTTATGGGAACACAAAGTCACATGACCTGTCACACGACCCACCAAGATGTTCCACTTAGGGACTTAAAAAATCCAAGATAATTAAGCAATAAGGTACTCGAGTATCGTCAATAATGTACTGATCAAGGGTTTGCCTAACGACACCCTTGAACAGTACTTTATTGACGATACTGTACTGCCTTCGCCTTTTATATTAAACTTAAATACAGACGTGACTTTAGCCACTATGAAAAAACCCAGGAGCCCAACGTCGATGTTTCTTTCCGTAAAAAGAATATCAGAAATCAGTGTCATTCTAATGAGTAGTTATAGAATCTATAATATATGTTGAACAAATAACCTTTGTCTACTGTTAAATGCTTTTTTTGTGAGCAAATGACTAAAACTGTTTGGGCTTCATTTCTTTACACAAATGAGGTTGAAGGGCAACTTCAGTATTTTTCATTTATCTTTTTTTTTTATTACATCAGACACCCGCCCAAGAACAATGACATTAGGCAAATTCTCTTAAGATTATAATGTAAAACTATAATAGCAAATAGATAAATAAAACAAAATACAGTAACAAAAATAAAAAAAAGGAAAGATGGTTTTGTCCACCAGGGGGCGCCCCTCTCTTTCCCGTCAGCGTCTCATGGAAGCAGCACCAACATTTAACCCTTTCTAGACTGAAAGGAGCCCTGAGATCTTTGAGTCTGGGGGGGGGGGGGGGGGTCACACATGCATCTATATTACAATATGAAAAAGGTTAAAAGCATACAATCGTACAAACGGGAAATCAAGCAGTTCCACCGCGAAAGAAACAAGGTTGATGCTCAGTCCAATCATTATTTGATTTTCACGGTCTGTTATTAAATCTACATTTATAACAATTTGCGGCATTTAATTAAATTTGGGAAACATTAGCGACTTATTCGGTGTATTTAAAAGGCTTGTAAATCATCTTGAGAACAACAGCAGGTGGAATTCAGCATGAATTTAGTCAGACCATAAAGCAGGGTATGCTTTAGGGCGGGGCTTACTCTGATTGACAGCCATAATAACGTCCTACTTCTATGACTTGTACGTGTTGTAAGAGCCACCTTGGGAGTGTGACGTTGAAGAGTGCCTGGAAAGGATCCAGCAGTGGTGTTGGGGGCTCATCTCAGTCCCAGGTGGAGTGGAACCAGCAGGGACCACTGAACCCTCATCTTTGCCCACAGGCTGAGTGCACGGCTCCATCTCAGGCCGGCGGGACGACCTCCAGCTCTCTTTCCCCCTCGCTCTCCTGGGCGCCAAGCATGAAAAACACATTTACGGCTGTGGTGGCGTCAACAAACACCCCCCCCCCCCCCCCCCCCATCCCACGAGGTCCTGGAGGTATGAAGGGCAAGTGCCTCCGAATGTCTGCAGACGCATAAAAAAAGAAACACAAATTCTACACGGTCAATACAAAGGAAGTGGCATCTTCCCATAAATAATTGAAATGTTTTTTTTTCCTCACGTTTCATTTTTAAACGTGAAGACGTCGGCCATATTATCGTCCCAGAGACGAGTTTTCTGTTGCTGCTGTTTTACATGCTTTGGTTGTTTTGTCTCCGTCAGTCACGCATAATGACAATAAATTATCTTTGAATTCTTAATAAACCAACTACAGACAAATTAAAGGTAAAAGAGTATTAAAACCATATGGATAACCGAACAGACATCACACTGAAGCTATAGAACGACCGAGCTCTCCTTTTAAATGATGAGGGCCTATCCTCAGGGGAACGTGAACGCGCTCAGTTCATTCTATCTATAGATTATAGGTACAGAGTTTAACCAATAATCTATAATAACGGGAGAGACAAAATGAAAAGGCTGTGAAGTGAAAGGGGTAAATCCTCTGGGAACCTTGAATATACCAAACCAAATATCAAGTAAGACCACAATCCCTTCAGTTAGGGTCCTTAGTCCACAGAAATAGAAATAGAAGTCACCCTGAAGAAGCAGGAGGGGTCTGATGAAGGAGAATAAATAGAGTCCACCACAACACAACCGGCGTGTTGGCCTAGTTTTCTTTCTGCTTGTTCCGTGGGGGTCTTGGGCACCCTCTTGGGGGGGGGGGGGGGTTCGGAGGAGGTCACGTGAGTCAATGTATAGGCCGATGTTTTATTCCATATAGCGTGAACGACTCGACGTATCCGTCTTTGTCGAGCGCAGCTGTTTGCACACAATCTGACAAGATGAGTCCAATTCTCCCCCGAGGCAAATTATCTGAATTATTTTTTTAATTTATTCTGGAAACTATATATATTTCCTGTTTCAGCGTTGGCCAAATTAACAATGCAATCTGAAATATGTCTTGTCACATGAGTGTGTGTGGGATGTTGGCATTGATCACTTGATCGCATGTCTTCCTTTAAATTAGTAAACATTTGAACTCCTAATTAATTTGAAGGAGACCACGTTCTACTTTTACATCCGACAGAAATCATTGTTTTGCAGTTTTAAAAAAAAAGAAGGGGAATTTGATATCCAAGATGTTCACAAATCAATGGGTAGACAGTGGGCCTTTCTCACACCTTCATGCGTCATGTGTTAAAGCTGCATTCTCTCTCCTGACCACCAGGGGGCGACTCCTCTGGTTGTATAGAAGTCTATGCTTCATGTGTTAAAGCTGCATTCTCTCTCCTGACCACCAGGGGGCGACTCCTCTGGTTGTATAGAAGTCTATGCTTCATGTGTTAAAGCTGCATTCTCTCTCCTGACCACCAGGGGGCGACTCCTCTGGTTGTATAGAAGTCTATGCTTCATGTGTTAAAGCTGCATTCTCTCTCCTGACCACCAGGGGGCGACTCCTCTGGTTGTATAGAAGTCTATGCTTCATGTGTTAAAGCTGCATTCTCTCTACTGACCACCAGGGGGCGACTCCTCTGGTTGTATAGAAGTCTATGCTTCATGTGTTAAAGCTGCATTCTCTCTACTGACCACCAGGGGGCAACTCTTCTGGTTGTATAGAAGTCTATGCTTCATGTGTTAAAGCTGCATTCTCTCTCCTGACCACCAGGGGCGACTATTCTGGTTGTATAGAAGTCTATGCTTCATGTGTTAAAGCTGCATTCTCTCTACTGACCACCAGGGGGCAACTCTTCTGGTTGTATAGAAGTCTATGCTTCATGTGTTAAAGCTGCATTCTCTCTCCTGACCACCAGGGGCGACTATTCTGGTTGTATAGAAGTCTATGCTTCATGTGTTAAAGCTGCATTCTCTCTACTGACCACTAGGGGGCGACTCCTCTGGTTGTATAGAAGTCTATGCTTCATGTGTTAAAGCTGCATTCTCTCTCCTGACCACCAGGGGGCGACTATTCTGGTTGTATAGAAGTCTATGCTTCATGTGTCAAAGCTGCATTCTCTCTCCTGACCACCAGGGGGCGACTCCTCTGGTTGTATAGAAGTCTATGCTTCATGTGTTAAAGCTGCATTCTCTCTCCTGACCACCAGGGGGCGACTCCTCTGGTTGTATAGAAGTCTATGCTTCATGTGTTAAAGCTGCATTCTCTCTCCTGACCACCAGGGGGCGACTCCTCTGGTTGTATAGAAGTCTATGCTTCATGTGTTAAAGCTGCATTCTCTCTACTGACCACCAGGGGGCGACTCCTCTGGTTGTATAGAAGTCTATGCTTCATGTGTTAAAGCTGCATTCTCTCTACTGACCACCAGGGGGCAACTCTTCTGGTTGTATAGAAGTCTATGCTTCATGTGTTAAAGCTGCATTCTCTCTCCTGACCACCAGGGGCGACTATTCTGGTTGTATAGAAGTCTATGCTTCATGTGTTAAAGCTGCATTCTCTCTACTGACCACCAGGGGGCAACTCTTCTGGTTGTATAGAAGTCTATGCTTCATGTGTTAAAGCTGCATTCTCTCTCCTGACCACCAGGGGCGACTATTCTGGTTGTATAGAAGTCTATGCTTCATGTGTTAAAGCTGCATTCTCTCTACTGACCACTAGGGGGCGACTCCTCTGGTTGTATAGAAGTCTATGCTTCATGTGTTAAAGCTGCATTCTCTCTCCTGACCACCAGGGGGCGACTATTCTGGTTGTATAGAAGTCTATGCTTCATGTGTCAAAGCTGCATTCTCTCTCCTGACCACCAGGGGGTGACTCCTCTGGTTGTATAGAAGTCTATATAAATGACTCTACTTCTCTTGATGTATTCCCTCAGTAAACATTGTAAACATGAGTTTATGGTCTCAATCTCTAGTTTCAAGTCTTCTTCAATGCATGGTCAAACAGACCATGATGCTTTAGGGCGGGTCCACAAAGTGATTGACAGGTCGCTGTCATTACCAGAGACGTATGCAGTGTCTCTACGTCACTCGTCCACATTCCAAATATGGTCACTTCTGTTCATTGATTGCAAAAAAAAATAAAAAATCCAACATGGCGACAACCGTAATCCAAGATGGCGACACTGGAATCGCTTCAACTCCAGGCTTCAAATCGGCAGTCCTAAAAAAAACCAAAGAAAACAATGGCTGCCATCACAATGACTACCGTCCACTTCTTATATAAAGTCCATGTGATATACAACCTTTCTTTTAAAAATAATCGTGTTGCGGATCAATTATATCGTATAAATCTCACCCCTGACCCGCATTCTGCACCCGGCACCAACCTGCAGCTCTCTCTCTCTCTCTCTCTCTCTCTCTCTCTCTCTCTCTCTCTCTCTCTCTCTCTCTCTCTCTCTCTCTCTTCTCGCTGATTGGACGCCGGGACCCGCGCGCGAACGCGCCGGCGCGCACACGCTCGGCCCGTTGTTTCCAGGAGACTCTCCCTCGTGCGCGTGCGTCCCCCCCCCCACACACACACACACACTTGTCCTGTACGGTTTGTTTTTAGTGAAAAAAAAAAATAAAACTCCCGAGCTCTGTGTCGGGCGTGCCCGCCGGTGGAATGCGCGCACTCGCTACCCCCCCCCCCCCCTCCTCCTCCTCCTCCTCCTCCTTTTGCGGCTCATGCACGGCGCTAATTGGGAGTGCGGCACTGATGTAGATTATAAAATGTAAATACTTAGAAGCTTTCGTATACAATTTGTTTTATGAGTGTTTCCAACCCGGAGGTGAGGAAGAGGAGGAGGAGGAAGAGGATGAGGATGAGGATGAGGAGGGGTTCTCTCCTCACCATAATTCCACCTTCTTCTTGTTCCCCCTCTCGAGGATGAAAACTCAACATCGCCTTTTTACTTGGAACAACTTCGGGACCGCGGCTGGTTCATTATTCTTTCACAATTTAAATTTTTTTTTTATTTTAAATCTTTTTATTTTTTTGCGCAATCTCTTTTTTTTTGTGTGTGTTTTTTTTCATGCACAGCTCGTAATTATTCGTATAACTTACTTCGTTTGGATTTTTTTTCTCAGATTTTATTATATATATCTATATATATATAGATATATATATATATATATATAGAGAGATATATATAATAAAATGTGTTTACGGTCTTGGTCTGGAGGATTATAGCAGAATACCGTCGGTGGCCTCGCATGTAGCGGAGGAAAGAGGCGCAGTGTGTTTCTGAAGGGATTCATCACCTTATATAAGAACAGCCGTCATGTATGCGGGACGCAAGCGGAGAAAACCCGTCCAGAGAGCGTAAGTTCCTTTTTATTATTATTTATTATTGTGAATGCAAATTAATGTCAAAAGCCTGGTGTTAGAATAAGAGTCAAAAGCTGAGGCTGCACGGGAGCCCGATGCTCGTTTCCACAAACGCACGAGCCCGCAGCACAACATTTAAAGAGCAATTAATACATTTAGAAAAATATATTAAGATTTCGTCTCAATGCACCTGACGCGTATTTACGTTTTATTTTTAAATCTAATTGAGGTGTTTCTGGTGCAAAATGCTGTGCGGGGTTTCCTCTTGACGCCTGCAAGCGGATTATTCTCGCAGGCCTGCAACCGAGGCCTGCTTTTAACCTTCAACTCTTCTCTCTTGGATTGGTTTTCATAGATTGCAAATAAACTTAAAAGAACAGCATTTTTATTTCTGCGTTATTTCGTATTGTTGGCTGTCTGTGAAGTCACCGGGACGCTCGTGCAGGTTGTTGCGCACATTTTTGCGTCAAAACGCCCTTCAGAGGATCACATTGTTTTTAACCGGGTCAGGTTGTTTTTGATCATTTTAAGATAATTAACAATCGGTCCTTTCTTCATTAAAAACATGTATTTGTGGAGCTCGATGGTAGAAATCGTATTTTTAAAGAAAAATAAGCTTCTTTTTTAAAAAAGAGTGTTTTAAGGCTTTCACTTGCCTGTAAAAGCCAAAAGTCATTTATTTTCTCTCCACACACATTTTGATTAAATCCTTCAGCAGTAATGATGACATCATCCAAATTAAATATGCTTAAATATACTTTATTATAACTGTTGATAAAGGTGTAACATCAGGAGAACGTGATCCACCTCCATGTGTTTTATGTGCTGCTTGTTTGGCTCTTTAATTAAGTCATTTATTATTATTTATATCTTAAAGTAATTCATTATCCTGCGAGTGAAACATGTTACAGGCAGTCGTAGTGTTTCTATTTAAAATGTTTTAATCTGGCAGAAATGTTTATGTCTGAAAGTGACCCCCTCACCCAACACAATTAAAATACCCATAATCCTCTTGTGGTGAGAGGACTCATGATGGACTAAAACTCTTGATGAGGCACTTTCTGGTTCCAGAGAAGCTTGTTTGAGGGGATCAGGTTTTCAGAGAGGGTTTGTGTCGAGATGTGGTTCATGACGAGGTCTTTCACACACACACACACACACACACACACACACACACACACACACACAATCGGTGACCCATTTATTGCTGGCTGGTTGCAGTTTTCCCACATCTGAAGAATTATTGGCTTTCTTTTTGTGTGTGTGTGTGTTTATTCATCAAGGTTCAATTTATTCATCCATAAAAATCCATAAAAAGTAAAATGACAACAAGTCTGCAAAGACTCAAGTGGCCGACTTTCTCTGAAATCTCCGAATTGACCAACAGTTATATTTATAATATAATATATTTATTAGATCAAATAAGCCTTTGTACATGATGTGTGATATGATTACATGACATGGGGGAAAGACATATATGAAATCAGGGGATTAATCATGATACAATATGTTTTTATTCTACACACACATAAAGGTCAAACACATGACATCAGTATAAACAGACGCCCTCGTGTCAGTGAGTTTTATAGGAACAGACTGCACAGTATGCTGTCAACTCACATTGCTGCCATACTGCTGACATTTGTGGAAATAAATAATATTTAATATAATATTTTTTGCAGAAAAACACACAATTCAAACAAATAGGAAATAAAAGATTGTTAGTCTGTTGATTGAAAGATCTTGTCGTGAGTAGTTTTAATTCTATATAAGTTGCATATGGCTAGTTTTAAGAAGTTAAACACGGTATAGTATCTATTTGATAATGCTTTGAAAAGCTTTCAAGTCTCTGGCAGACATGTTGAGCCCTTTATGAACCCGTTGCTCAAGGGAGTTACCCACAATTCATTGCAAAGTGACGTTGAATACCATAAGAGATGTAAAAAAGAGGATGTGTTTTCAGCCTGGAATATTACATTTACCAAGAAACATTAAGGATTAAAGATGAAACATAAAAACACATGAAATCAGAGAATATTTATTTATTTATTCATTGAAGCTGTTTTGGTCATTGAAGCTGTTTTGACAAAAAACAAGTAGATAGATTATTTAAAATCTACATAAATACCCAGAAATGTACATCATATTTTTCAAGCCCTCTTGTTATCTTACTGAATTAATAAACGTGTAAGTATTGTAAACATTTGTTTGCCGCAGAGATTATTTTCTGCAATAATCCAAAATCCAAAGAAAGAATCACATTGGATTTATTTTGAGAATGGGAACCAGTGTGATGCTAACTTTGTGGTTGGCCTTCATGAATGTGTCATCCCTGCATATATATATATATATATATATATATATATATATATATATATATATATATGCACTAAGATTATGTTCCTGCATTGCCTCTTTCTCTCCATCAAAACTATAATATATATTTTATTTATATATTATATATTTGTCACTGTAGAGCCCAACAATTCAGTGCAGTCTATTAAAAAAATACGCTCCCATTTTTCTATTAGCGTTGTTTCCTGAATGAAACTGAGTTTTTCCGTGAAGACGGAAGTTTATTTTTAAAATTCCGCACGCACGTAACGAGGAGTCGCTTTCCGTTAGCTATCGTACCAACAGGAAAATATATATATATATAAATATAATTAAATTAAATGGATTTATTTATAATATTAGAGACATTTGCTTGTACAATATTTTTATGTATGTAGAGTAGTAACATTTATATTACTATTTGCCGATCACAAATATTTTTTGTATTATTAGTAGCGTAGTTTCCTGAATTAAACTGAGTTTTCCGTGAAGACGGAAGTTTATTAAAAAAATTCCGACGCACGTAACGAGTGGAAAGTGACACGCGCTGTCGATGAGTAGCTTTCCGTTAGCTATTGTACCAACGTATATTATATATATATATAATTAAGTAAAATGGATTTGTTATAATATTAGAGACATTTGCTTACATATAAATGCATGTACAATATTTTTACACTCTAAACAATAATCAAATGCAAAGACAGTAATTTAACAATATGTTCGGGAGTAGTAACATTTATATTACTATTTGCCGATCACAAATATTTTTTGTATTATTAGTAGCGTAGTTTCCTGAATTAAACTGAGTTTTCCGTGAAGACGGAAGTTTATTAAAAAACATCCGAATGCACGTAACGAGCGGAAAGTGACACGCGCTGTCGATAAGTAGCTTTCCGTTAGCTATCGTAGCAACCTGGAGCTCCACCTGCAGAGACAAATTGGGTCGGGCGATCAAGGTCATCGCAGGACTTTCACTCAGGAGGCCGCTGTCTGTGTCTCGTGTGAAAAACACTTATTTTTTATCAGTAACCTAAATAACATAACACACACACTAATAAACCAAAACTTGATGTAACTTGTTTTATCTTTTATATTTATTGAATGTCTAGTTTTAAATCAGAAGTGTCTTTTTTACCTTGTTGCTGCTGAACTGACCTGAGTCGTCAACTGAATTTCGTTGTCTCTTTTTACGATGACAATAAACATCCTTATCCTTATGTTTTACTGAACTTAACCGAATCGTTTTTTGGAGCCTAAACCAACAAGTTTTGTTTTGTTTTGTTTTCCGTTTACAACGTTGACCCCCGCACTTAAAACTACGGGCGTAATCGGGGAGGAAATACGTTTGCATCGAAACGTATATATATTGCAAAATGTCTTTGTTTGAACCCAAAATGTCCTCCCGGCACCACAACGAAGGCAAGGAACCCAAAGAGGAGCCCCCATTTTAAAAAATTGATCCGTCTGTTGGTGCCCACTGATGAGCTTATTGTGACCTCCTCTTTCGTCTGGCAGGGTGAAGCAGGCGCCAACCGAAGGGGCCAAGTCCAACCCGTCCAAGCGGCACCGAGACCGGTTGAACGGGGAGTTGGAGCGGTTGGCCAGCCTGCTGCCGTTCCCCGAGGAGGTCACCGCCAGTCTGGACAAGCTCTCTATCCTTCGCCTGAGCGTCAGCTACCTGCGGGCCAAGAACTTCTTCTCCGGTAAATCTAACTTAATGTCATCTGTCATGCGGTTGTTTTGCTACTCGGTCTAGTCCTCTTTTTTTTTTTTTTACATAAGAGCGGTCGCATTGATCACGTCTGTCACATAAACCCGTTTCCAATTAGTGGGACAGTTTTGTGAGATTGTCTCATGTGCCATAAAACTCAAGAGAGGATCGATATGAGATTAATGAGCTGCTGTTTGTGTCCAACACACTCAGAGAGGTCTGGGATGTGGTTAGCCTCGTCAGCCTGTTTGTATCTTGTACTCTTGTTTTGTTGTCTGGTTGCAAAAAGAAACCAAGATGGCGACGGACAAAACGTCGAACTCAAGGCTTCAAAACGTCAGTCCACAAACCAACGGGTGACGTCACGCTGACCACGTTCAGCAGAGTAAGGTGGGACGGGCTGGACATGTTTTTCTAGACGAACACAGATTAAAGATGGAAATAAAGACATTAAATAATGGATAAGACAATGTGTAAGTAAGACAGGTTCTCCTTCTCTTTTCTCCTTAGCCTTTAAACCAAACCTGAACCAATCTGCTCTCTCCTAACATTGACATTTTTATTTTTAATAAGCTAGCTCTTCAGCATCTTTGTGTCTCCGTTGTGTAAAAAACGGGAGGAAGCCGCCCTCAGTTGTTGCTCCGGTCCCTCGGACCATTACGAGTATGTCACAACAGCCGAGCTGCTCGCTCTGCGTTTGTTTCCCCCAACATCTCACGGCTCATCTCATCAAACCAGAGAAGAGGAACCGAGCCACCGCCTTGTGATTTCCTTCCAGAGAAGGTCCCCCTAAATATTTCATCCACACTTGTGTCAGTGCACGTGCATCTGTGTGCATGTGTGTGTGTGTGTGAGTGTGTAGGAGATGGGATGCGTCGCATGGCGTCCATTAAGAGGGAGTCGCATGCCACCGGACGGACATGCGCGATCCTCTCCGACCGCGCAGAGCGAAGACGTTGTTATTTTAGGCGCCGATCTTTCACGGGGGAGAATGCTGCAATGCGGCCGTCGGATGCTCTCTGGAGCATGAATAATTGAGAGAAACCCCCAGAGTTTAAAGAATTTATGAAATGGAGGCAAAGCAATGTTTGTTTAAGGCGGCGGCCTTTTCTTTCTTTTTTTTTTGGAGATGGCAGTTTGGGGTGAGACGGACAGGAAACAGCGTCGGTGATACCGCCGAGTCTTTTGTGGGCGGATGCAGTGAATGCACTCCATATTTCGATTGTGTGTGTGTGTGTGTGTGTGTGTGTGTGGCTGCTGGGTTCATATGTTGTGTACACAGTGAAGCCTATAGAAAAGCCCTCTTGTCTAACTGCATTAGCCTACTTCCTGGTAAGTAACTAACGAGCTCAGGGCTCATACATTAAATAAGCAGCCCTCCTCCCCCCGATGCTCCGGGGTTGTCTCCGTGGTCAGCCATTGCTGTTGCATGTAAACATTGGGTCGTGTGCAGAGCGATGACTTAGCTCCAGTACACTCTGGGAATGCTGCCATTGCTTCCACTCTGGGCTCTGATTGGACGGCTAGAAGAGTGGCTCCCCTGCATGCACCAGGAACATGCGTTGCAATCGTTTTTTTTTGTCGGTTTTCTTCTAGCTGGATGCTAAATTTCGGTAATTCGGTTTAACTTGGTGGCGCCCAAAACCCTCACGTTCACGGCCGTGCGTGTAGCCGAACACGTCGTAGTAGGAGTGGAACAAAAGCCCCCCCGCCCCCCGTTATAATCTGGCTGACACGTATCATCCGGCCCAGCTGCCATCTTTGTTATTGTCAGGAGCCACAAAGGGCTCGTTCCTCTCGGCCAGTCTGAGGAGAGTCTCTTAAAACCGATAACCCCGGGACCGCCCCATGGGCGGTGTGAGGCTGCCGTCCATAAGAACCATAAGAACCATGAGAACCATGAGAACCGTCTTCACGGCTGCTGTGGGCCTTTTGGATCATCGTTCTGTTCAGGGCTCAACTCGACGTTTTTAAAAGTGCAACAGCAGCTTTTGATTGCCGAAAAACTGAAAATATGGTTGTCGTTTCTAATCACCTTTTAATTATTATATATATACATAAGTGATATTCCAAATACTAAGAAGTTAAACATCAGCTTCAGAATTAAATTTGATCTAAAAGAACAAAAGCTTTATTGCAGCAAATGACCAAAATCAGAATGTGGTCGATACATATTACGGGTTGAGGTTTTTTCCCCCTATTTTTTAACGTGGTGGCCACTGATGGCAACCGGCGCCAAGAACCGGTCGCCAACTCCTCCCGATGGTCGCCAATTTGAATGTATTGCTTTGTTTCCTTGGAGGCGTGAGTTTGGTTTGGCTACTTAATTGAATTCTCTGAATATTGACGAGTAATAATATAAAAAGGAGAAGCGTACATGGGAGAAAGTCTCGTTCCAGCACTATTGTAGTTATCCTTATTTAATGCCATATTGGAAGTGTTCTAAAAAGGGGGGTTTGAATCGTTTTTAAGTTTTACATCGTAGTTATTTTAACTCTTTTCCTAAACTTAACCAAGCCTCACTCGTCCTATGTTTGGGTCCAAAGATCAGTGAATGACACTGAACGCTATCTCAAAAGACTTTTTGCAAAAACCTTTATGGATTTATGATTTTTTTTTAGTTCCGGCAGATGAGCAGCGGTTATTTTCTCCGGTGTGAGCATGGCTCCGTTGTGGCAGTCGTTTTACGGTGTTTAGGGGGGAGCAAACCCTGACGGGATGTCGGAGGACTCGACTAAGCCAATAAGAACTCTCCTAGGAAGAGTCTTTCTTGGAAGAGGCACCAATGCAGCCAAACCCTCCTGATCGCCCTTTTCCCTTTCTGCCCTCATTCACACCGAATCCCTTCTTCCTCTTCCTCTTCCTCTTCTTCTCAAACCTGCCGTCACGTGTCCGCTGTTGCATAACTCTCTTCTCTGATGCATGTCATGGCCGCGGTTGGGCTCAGACTGTCAGTTAGCGCTGTCGTCGGTCAACCTGCATGAAATTATGAATAATCCTGTTTTTCCCTCTGTTGTCAGAGAGAACTCTCTCAGATGCACTCTATGTTGTAAATATAGATGGAGATTAGAGGGAATAATCCCTGTGACTGCAGAGAGATTCCCCCTTGTGTTGGCTGTGTGGGGAATGCTGGGAAAAATATCGTTTCAGAATCTCAATGAGAAATATCTGCAATATTTGACCAGGTGTACAACTTTTTAACTGATTTCCAGCAGTGTTTGGTGTCAACATACTGAACAAAGCTGCAATCAGAGGGGAACGAAGCTTTCTGCATTCAGAGCCATATTTATACACATTTATTAATAAAAACTATATATTATGAAGCTTTATGCAGAGGGGTTTGTTCACACAGCATTCAGAGACTCATTTATACACATTTATTAATAAAAACTATATATTATGAAGCTTTATGCAGAGGGGTTTGTTCACACAGCATTCAGTGACTCATTTATACACATTTATTAATAAAAACTATATATTATGAAGCTTCATGCAGAGGGGTTTGTTCACACAGCATTCAGTGACTCATTTATACACATTTATTAATACAAAATATATATTATGAAGCTTTATGCAGAGGGGTTAGTTCACACAGCATTCAGTGACTCATTTATACACATTTATTAATACAAAATATATATTCTGAAGCTTTATGCTGAGGGGTTTATTCACACAGCATTCAGTGACTCATTTATACACATTTATTAATACAAAATATATATTCTGAAGCTTTATGCAGAGGGGTTTGTTCACACAGCATTCAGTGACTCATTTATACACATTTATTAATACAAAATATATATTCTGAAGCTTTATGCAGAGGGGTTTGTTCACACAGCATTCAGAGACTCATTTATACACATTTATTAATAACAACTATATATTATGAAGCTCATTTATAGAACATGTTAGTACTTTTTTCTGATTCATGGAGTGAAACAAAGAGATATCCAACCAATATATAATATAAGTAACTCCCCTCGAAGTTGCACAGATGTTTGTCTTTATGTATTTGTATATCGTCACCAGTGTAATGATCCTCCATCGACGGTGAGACACTCTTGACTTTGTGTTTTACGTCCTTTCAGCGGCAGCGAGAGGAGATATTAATGTTTCACACGTTTCCACAAGGCAGTCATATCTGTTCTGAATCCTTGTTGCGCATTACGCAACTCCTGCCGGATCGGGACACGAGCCTCCGAGAGGCCAAATAACTCGGTGTTAATGTAATTAATGTGCATACATGTTTTGGCCGGTGACACAGCGCTGGCTCGCAGCTGGAAACATCCGCATTCCGACAGCGCTTCCATAGCACGCCGCCGCAGGATTGGTTATGCAAGCTGGAAGTCTTGTGACACGTCGGGACACCGGTGTGTGTCTGCTTGGGTCTGAATGAGGGCGGCGAGTTGTTATTTTGAAAAGGGCGACCCCTCGCCTCCCTCCTTTCCTCGTTCCCTCGCTCCCTCCCTCCCTCTGCCCATCCTTCCCTCCGTCCTTCCCCTACAGGCTTAGCCCCCATCCCCCCAGCCCCGCTTGATCACGATACGGCACAGAGAGGAATGCAGGCCACCGAAAAGGGGGGGGTGGGGGACCTGCCAATCAGCGGTGACCCCGCCCCCCGAATCCCATCACTCCTTACCTCCTCCCTCCTCACCTCCTCCCACCTTTTCTGCCTCTCCCATAAGCAAATATGCAACCATGTGATTGAGAAAACCTCGGGAGACACGAGCGCAGCACAGGGTGTGTGCTCCCCCCTCCTGCATTAGTGACCGCATGTTCATGTTCAGCCTCTATACGTGTGTGTGTGTGTGTGTGTGTGTGTGTGTGTGTGTGTGTGTGTGTGTGTGTGTGCATCCATGTGTATGTCAGTGGATGTGGGGGCGGTATGTTTGCGTCGCGTGTTCATTTTTCTGCAGTGTTTGGGGGGGTGAAGGAGTTGAAATGTTATATATTTATATTAACACACAAACACACACACACACACACACACACACACACATGCTGACACACACGTTCGCCGGGCCGAGGAGAAACAGCATCGCGCTGCCGTGTAGCTCGTCGACCTTCGACGTGCGGGTTCCTGTGAGGCCGGTTCCATCTTTTAGAACGTTCTGCGTTATAAACCCACAACTCAGCCGGTATGAACAGAGGAAGCACTCAGATCTTAAAGTGCAACAGTCTGTGCATCCAACATAGCAAAAGTACTTATTATGCAGAATTGCACGTTTGTTATTGTATTATAATTATTCGTGCGTTGACGTGTTCATCAGGTATTAACAAATACAAATACCACACAAGAAATGTGAGTTTATTTAATTTTTTTTAACGTTTTCTAAAGGTTTCTGTTGCTAAAACGCTCAAAAACTCCACGAATCTGTTCGTGAAATATGCGATACCTTTTTGAAACCTCTGTGCGATAATATTTTGATTATCGCAGAAGGACCGATACGTTTAGTATTTCACGTTTTTGATGTTCAAAGAACTCTTGATTATCCAAATCTTGTGGAGGCATGTCATCGGAAAGCAACGGCCAATCACAGACCTGCAGATAGCAGCGTTCATCCAATCGGGAGCCAGAGTTTGCCGTTTTTTTTAACTCTAACTAATGACACATGAATACGTTCATAAAGTTAAATAAACCTACATGGTGCATAAGATACGATATTACTTTATTCATCCTTAAGCATGCAAACTCTGCAGGTTTTAGGATCGAGTCCCACAGACGTAAGAGAATAAACGTGACCGACATGTGGAAGTCACCAGTAATGTGGAAGAAAAAAATATATATAAACATTTTTTTTTTTAAAAACCTGCAGAAAAGAGCGAGTGCGATGAGTTTGCTTCCTGAGAGTAGAGTGCCAAGTGGGAGGGGCCTGTCCTGTAATCGTCACCTTAATGCGCGGGGTTAACGCCGTCCAAATATAGCCCCGTTTCATGATTCAGACTCCTGCTATCGTCACATCATGCGACGTGTGTGGCGTAAACAAACAAGTTAATTCTGCATTGTTTGTGGATAAAAATACTAACGCTGTAGCTCGAGCCGCGTCGTAAAGCTCGCCGAAGTCTGCGCGACTACACCCGTCTAAAAATAACTCCGCCCCGGAGAAGAGAAAGTGTCCCTCGGTATCGGTTTCGGCTGCAGCTCGTTGGCGTTAAGTAACCGTCCCAAATCTGTCCTGTGATTGGTCGCAAAAAGGCTTTGTTAAGTCTCTTTTTTTGGCAGCGTTGTGTGTGTGTGTGTGTGTGTGTTTTGGTTGTCATCGAGGGCACACGCCGACCTGTAACGGCGTCCTGGAGAGCGGCCAGGACGGGCCGGGGATTGAGGCGGCGCAGGCACAGAACATCCCCGATAATCCCGTTGTAAATATAGCACGACGGGACGAATTGAAAACGCTCCAAATGTCGGATAAATGTTCGCAGCGAGCTAAAGATAAAAGAGCTAAATGTTCCGGCTAACGGAGAGAAAAGCCTCTGTCTCTTTTAAGCTTTATGCCCCCCCCCCAAATATATATTTATAATCTCGGAGGAAACTATATATTCAGTCCTGCCAGTAAAAATGAGTGAGAAGAAGACCCCTGTTGTCATGGCTACCCGGTGAGCCAATCACAAGTGGGTGTGTCCAAGAACGTCGTTCACGCTCTGCGTCTCTCGAGAAAGGCCGAGAGTGGTTTGACGATGACGATGCCGATGCCAGTCCCACTACCAGTAACCAGTAAGGGACTTCTTTAGATACCCATCATGTGAATGGAAGCTGTGTGTGTAACGCCCACCATTCTTACTGGTTTAAGGCAGTCTGTTACTGGTTAAAGACAGTTTAATACTGGTTTAAGGCAGTCTGTTACTGGTTAAAGACAGTTTAATACTGGTTTAAGGCAGTCTGTTACTGGTTAAAGACAGTTTAATACTGGTTTAAGGCAGTCTGTTACTGGTTAAAGACAGTTTAATACTGGTTTAAGGCAGTCTGTTACTGGTTAAAGACAGTTTAATACTGGTTTAAGGCAGTCTGTTACTGGTTAAAGACAGTTTAATACTGGTTTAAGGCAGTCTGTTACTGGTTAAAGACAGTTTAATACTGGTTTAAGGCAGTCTGTTACTGGTTAAAGACAGTTTAATACTGGTTTATGGCAGTCTGTTACTGGTTAAAGACAGTTTAATACTGGTTTATGGCAGTCCGTTACTGGTTAAAGACAGTTTAATACTGGTTTATGGCAGTCCGTTACTGGTTAAAGACAGTTTAATACTGGTTAATGGCAGTCTGTTACTGGTTAAAGACAGTTTAATACTGGTTTATGGCAGTCTGTTACTGGTTAAAGACAGTTTAATACTGGTTTATGGCAGTCTGTTACTGGTTAAAGACAGTTTAATACTGGTTAATGGCAGTCTGTTACTGGTTAAAGACAGTTTAATACTGGTTAATGGCAGTCTGTTACTGGTTAAAGACAGTTTAATACTGGTTTATGGCAGTCCGTTACTGGTTAAAGACAGTTTAATACTGGTTAATGGCAGTTTATTACTGGTTTAAGACAGTTTAATACTAGTTTATGGCAGTCTGTTACTGGTTAAAGACAGTTTAATACTGGTTAATGGCAGTCTGTTACTGGTTAAAGACAGTTTAATACTGGTTAATGGCAGTCTGTTACTGGTTAAAGACAGTTTAATACTGGTTTATGGCAGTCCGTTACTGGTTAAAGACAGTTTAATACTGGTTAATGGCAGTTTATTACTGGTTTAAGACAGTTTAATACTGGTTTATGGCAGTCTGTTACTGGTTAAAGACAGTTTAATACTGGTTTATGGCAGTCTGTTACTGGTTAAAGACAGTCTAATAGTAATTTAAGGAAGTCTGTTACTGGTTAAAGACAGTTTAATACTGGTTTATGGCAGTCTGTTACTGGTTAAAGACAGTTTAATACTGGTTTATGGCAGTCCGTTACTGGTTAAAGACAGTTTAATACTGGTTTATGGCAGTCTGTTACTGGTTAAAGACAGTTTAATACTGGTTAATGGCAGTCTGTTACTGGTTAAAGACAGTTTAATACTGGTTTATGGCAGTCTGTTACTGGTTAAAGACAGTTTAATACTGGTTTATGGCAGTCCGTTACTGGTTAAAGACAGTTTAATACTGGTTTATGGCAGTCCGTTACTGGTTAAAGACAGTTTAATACTGGTTAATGGCAGTCTGTTACTGGTTAAAGACAGTTTAATACTGGTTTATGGCAGTCTGTTACTGGTTAAAGACAGTTTAATACTGGTTTATGGCAGTCTGTTACTGGTTAAAGACAGTTTAATACTGGTTAATGGCAGTCTGTTACTGGTTAAAGACAGTTTAATACTGGTTTATGGCAGTCCGTTACTGGTTAAAGACAGTTTAATACTGGTTAATGGCAGTTTATTACTGGTTTAAGACAGTTTAATACTAGTTTATGGCAGTCTGTTACTGGTTAAAGACAGTTTAATACTGGTTAATGGCAGTCTGTTACTGGTTAAAGACAGTTTAATACTGGTTAATGGCAGTCTGTTACTGGTTAAAGACAGTTTAATACTGGTTTATGGCAGTCCGTTACTGGTTAAAGACAGTTTAATACTGGTTAATGGCAGTTTATTACTGGTTTAAGACAGTTTAATACTGGTTTATGGCAGTCTGTTACTGGTTAAAGACAGTTTAATACTGGTTTATGGCAGTCTGTTACTGGTTAAAGACAGTCTAATAGTAATTTAAGGAAGTCTGTTACTGGTTAAAGACAGTTTAATACTGGTTTATGGCAGTCTGTTACTGGTTAAAGACAGTTTAATACTGGTTTATGGCAGTCCGTTACTGGTTAAAGACAGTTTAATACTGGTTTATGGCAGTCTGTTACTGGTTAAAGACAGTTTAATACTGGTTTATGGCAGTCCGTTACTGGTTAAAGACAGTTTAATACTGGTTTATGGCAGTCCGTTACTGGTTAAAGACAGTTTAATACTGGTTAATGGCAGTTTATTACTGGTTTAAGACAGTTTAATACTAGTTTATGGCAGTCTGTTACTGGTTAAAGACAGTTTAATACTGGTTAATGGCAGTCTGTTACTGGTTAAAGACAGTTTAATACTGGTTAATGGCAGTCTGTTACTGGTTAAAGACAGTTTAATACTGGTTTATGGCAGTCCGTTACTGGTTAAAGACAGTTTAATACTGGTTAATGGCAGTTTATTACTGGTTTAAGACAGTTTAATACTGGTTTATGGCAGTCTGTTACTGGTTAAAGACAGTTTAATACTGGTTTATGGCAGTCTGTTACTGGTTAAAGACAGTCTAATAGTAATTTAAGGAAGTCTGTTACTGGTTAAAGACAGTTTAATACTGGTTTATGGCAGTCTGTTACTGGTTAAAGACAGTTTAATACTGGTTTATGGCAGTCCGTTACTGGTTAAAGACAGTTTAATACTGGTTAATGGCAGTCTGTTACTGGTTAAAGACAGTTTAATACTGGTTTATGGCAGTCTGTTACTGGTTAAAGACAGTTTAATACTGGTTTATGGCAGTCTGTTACTGGTTAAAGACAGTTTAATACTGGTTTATGGCAGTCTGTTACTGGTTAAAGACAGTTTAATACTGGTTTATGGCAGTCTGTTACTGGTTAAAGACAGTTTAATACTGGTTTATGGCAGTCTGTTACTGGTTAAAGACAGTTTAATACTGGTTTATGGCAGTCTGTTACTGGTTAAAGACAGTTTAATACTGGTTAATGGCAGTCTGTTACTGGTTAAAGACAGTTTAATACTGGTTAATGGCAGTCTGTTACTGGTTAAAGACAGTTTAATACTGGTTTATGGCAGTCCGTTACTGGTTAAAGACAGTTTAATACTGGTTAATGGCAGTTTATTACTGGTTTAAGACAGTTTAATACTAGTTTATGGCAGTCTAATAGTAATTTAAGGAAGTATATTACTGGTTAAAGACAGTTTAATACTGATTTAAGGCAGTTTATTACTGGTTTAAGGCAGTCTGTTACTGGTTAAAGACAGTTTAATACTGGTGTGAACTAGTTCATGTAGAAAGTGAACTTTCCCAACACTGTTTGTCATATAGTATATTGATTACTTGGTAAACTGAAGCCATGTTCATTTTAATACCAAGTTTATTTGTATACAGTAGACTTTTTACAGCAGTGAGGAGGACGTTGATGAGGTCCAGGAAGAAAGCATTTAGATTCAGGGAAAAACACTAAAAAAAGAAATGTGGGTTGGGGGGTGGTGATCATAGGGAATACACCTTTTTTATTCAACGTTCATGTTTTTGTTGTTCGATGAAAGAATAAAGTTCTACTCACAAAATGTCAATTAAGTCAAAAATGTCATTTTTAAAAGTTGTATTATAAATGTTTGCATGCATGTCTGCTTATGACGCGGTAAATACAGTTAAATTACCCCAAAATGTCCATTTTATTCCCGTTAATTC
The DNA here is from genome assembly GCF_009769545.1 of Cyclopterus lumpus. Taxonomy (NCBI): domain Eukaryota; kingdom Metazoa; phylum Chordata; class Actinopteri; order Perciformes; family Cyclopteridae; genus Cyclopterus; species Cyclopterus lumpus. Next base: position 3,516,065 of record NC_046986.1, read on the forward strand.
CCTTTAATTCCCGTTAATTCCCGTGGAAAGTTTCCAACTTTGAATATTCCTGGAATTTTGCAACCCTGATCACACGTCATAATATACTGACGAATGGGAGCAAAACAAAAAAACACATCCTGTGCGTCGATGTACTTTTGTTGGTTGTGTGTGTGTGTGTGTGTGTGTGTGTGTGTGTGTGTGTGTGTCTGTGTGCGTGCGAGCCCGCTGAAGCTCGATAACGAGAGCTGCTCTTCCTCTGCGTTGCGTACCTGAGGCTTCTGATGCGGAAACTACCGGAGAACAAACAGATGCTGACGAAGGAGAACCGGGTGCACACGGCTGGGCCTGTTGTCCTGTTGTTAGGACAAACAGAGAGGACAACAAGCGTTGTTTTATTGTTATTAGGAAACAATGATCACAACAAGCGTTGTTTTATTGTTATTAGGAAACAATTATCACAACAAGCGTTGTTTTCTTCTCTATTAGGAAGCAATTATTATAATAACGTTTTGTTTTCTTTCTTTTTATCAGATAATATATATATATATATATATATATATATATATATATATGTATATTCTAGAGATGACAGAACACTTATAATTAGACTTTAACAGATGATGATGTAACCATGTAAAATCAGCTTTGACCTTTAGCTATTAAAGCTGCAGCTGCAACCAAACTGAATGTCCCATAATGCATCAGTGACTGAGGCCCCCCCCCCCCCCCCCCCCCCCAAACGATGTGATAGGACACTCACAACGTGCCCGTCTGTCTCTGGCTGGGAACGCACTAAGAAATAATATATCTTTATGTTTGTTTCTTTTTCATAATAATAACAATAAGCAGTTTATTTAGTGTTAACCACAGATGTGGTTTAATAAAGGAGACAATTTGACAAATTAGTACACAAAAACAGTTAAAATACTGCAGAGTATTGTGCTAACGTATGCGTGAATATTAATACATTTAAAAGTAGAAACACAATTTTCAATAGGAAAACTTGAATTGGTAATTAAACAGCGACTAAAAACAGCTTTTCCAATTAATTACGAGTGGTATTTTAATTGTTAATTTTTTTAATGTTTACTATATTTTTTGTGTATTTTTTCTTGATGAATGACTCGTAAAAATGTTTAAATTGACTCGAGTTTCAACACAAGTTTCAGACAAAGGGAGGCGTCAGATTAAGTCGCGCATTGTTCTCGACCCAAGGTGTATGGGAATAAGGTCAGGGGGTGTCGAACCAAAGCCGTGCCTCGTGTGAAGGTACGAGCCCCCCCCCCCAAAGCCCATATGCTCAGGCCCCGCCCCCTTCGGATGGACTCCTTGTTAACCCCCCTTCAGCCAGACAACAAAAGATCTGACCCAGAACCCAGTCACCCAATCATGTCATACATCGCCCCCGGGGGTCAAGGGTCATCACGGGTCGCCTGCCAGAGAGGGGTCAGAGATTAACGCGTCCCCGACTGACCACTGCTCTCTTTCTCATGACATCACGTATAACAACTGAGCTGAGATCAGTCGTTACTTCAATCCAATCAATGTCGATGAGACGAGAGGACACGCGGCTGCATTTATTAACCGAGCTGAATTAATTTAATAGACGTTTTCGTCAAAATACAACAAAAAAAAACACTCGCACGGACTCTGACCGTATAGAGTGTCGACCGGCACTCGACATTTTATATTATTTAGACGTTTTTGTGTCAAACGGGAGAGAGAAAGTGAGAAGAAATACATTTGGTGATCCATTTAGTGCTCCAAATGTTTCTTTCCTGTGTTTCTGACTGAAGGAACAGGAGCGTGAATGTGTTGTTTGTTGTTGTAATACCGAGTTTGGCCACTAGAGGCCGATTGTTCTAAATCGGACGAAAAGCATAAAACCAGGCGAATAAACAACACGGATCAGATTTAATAAATTGAGTTCAGTTTATTGAACTTCTCCTCCACATTGTTGTAGTATCGTATTGTTATTGTTGTTATTGTTTATACATCGTTTTACATCTGCAGACTGAGATGTACAACCAGTTAAACCAGTGGTGGAAACCAGTTCAGAAATCCTGCTCGTAGAGAATAACGTGAACACAACGTTTGTGCTTTTATACTTTTTGGATTTCGGAAAGAAAAAAAAGTATTTCTTCAAAATTCATTAAGTCTTGTTTTAATAGATTTTGATGCACATGTTATTATTATTTTGGTAAATTTACCGCGGTCACATAATTGTCTTTTTTTTGGACACCTCTTTTATCTACATAACATATTTGAACAACAACAACAACAACAACAACCTTGTGTCTCGTACCCCATTCTGGTTCTTGGAGGTCTCGTTGTGAGCCGGTCTGAAGTCGACCTTCAGGTCTCACGTGACGTTTGAGAGGCCGACGTGATCACATGACTAAAAGCACCTGTCGGCCTCTCTCCTCCTCCTCCTCCTCCTCCTCCTCCCTGCCTGTCTGTCTGTCTCCCTCCCTCCCTCAATCCCTCTCTCCTTCCTGTCTCCCTGTCTCTCCTTCCTGTCTCACTCCCTTCTCTCCCTCACTCCTTCCCTCCCTGTCTCTCTCCTCATCCTACCTCCCTCCTCCTCCTGTCTCCCTCCCTCCCTGTCTCTCTCCTTCCTGTCTCACTCCCTCCCTCCCTCACTCCTTCCCTCCCTCACTCCTTCCCTCCCTGTCTCTCTCCTCATCCCTCCCTCCCTCTCTCCCTCCCTCTCTCCTCCCTCATCCCTCCTTCCCTCCCTGTCTCTCTCCTCCTCCCTCCCTCCCTCTCTCCTCCACCTCCCTCCTCCCTCCCTCTCTCCTCCTCCTCCTCCCTCCCTGTCTCTCTCCTCCTCCCTCCCTGTCTCTCTCGTCCTCCCTCCCTGTCTCTCTCCTCCTCCTCCCTCCCTGTCTCTCTCCTCCTCCCTCCCTCCCTCCCTCTCTCCCTCCCTCTATCCTCCTCCTTCTCCCTCCCTGTCTCTCTCGTCCTCCTCCCACCCTCCCTCTCTCCTCCACCTCCCTCCTCCCTCTCTCCCTCCCTCTCTCCTCCTCCTCCTCCCTCCCTGTCTCTCTCCTCCTCCCTCCCTGTCTCTCTCGTCCTCCCTCCCTGTCTCTCTCCTCCTCCTCCTCCCTCCCTGTCTCTCTCGTCCTCCTCCCACCCTCCCTGTCTCTCTCCCTCCCTGTCTCTCTCGTCCTCCCTCCCTGTCTCTCTCCTCCTCCTCCCTCCCTGTCTCTCTCCTCCCTCATCCCTCCTTCCCCCCCTGTCTCTCTCCTCCTCCTCCCTCCCTGTCTCTCTCGTCCTCCTCCCACCCTCCCTGTCTCTCTCCCTCCCTCTCTCCTCCTCCTCCCACCCTCCCTGTCTCTCTCCTCCTCCCTCCCTGTCTCTCGTCCTCCTCCCACCCTCCCTCTCTCCTCCACCTCCCTCCTCCCTCTCTCTCTCTCTCCAGTCGCCCTGACCGGAGCGACTCCCCCTCCGGTGAACGATGACGACAGCAAAGCGGAGGCCAAGATTCCTGAAGGCGAGCTGTTGCTGCAGGTATGAAACCTCCTCTCTCCATCTCTCTCTATCTCTCTCTCCATATCTCTCTCCATCTCTCTCTCTCTCCATCTCTCTCATTTCACTACGAACACACTTCATCACTTTGTTTTTTAGTTTTTTTTTCGTTGCCCAAAATCTATTTAGGCCAAAGCGGCGGCTCAGAGGCTCAGGCCGGCTTACCGCTCAGTACGTCTGGCGCTGTCTGCCGCATCCCTAATCTGAGAGCTCCATGTTGGGATAACTTCTACTTCAATTTAAATTAATTCATGCCTAAATATGGATTCTTTTTTTTTTTTTTTTTTTTTTTACAGAACTGTGATGTTTAAAGCGGGATTTTTTTACAACTTTTTGTCATATTTTTGTCGTTTCTGACATGATTCCTGTCAGTTTGTTAAATGAGAAGATCAATACTCATTATGGGCAGTTGGTTAGCCTAGCTTAGCATAAAAACTGTAATTAGGGTAAAATCGCTGTACCGATGTCCTTAAAAGCCAGAGACGAGTCAGCAGTTTTTCACTTCCTGTTTCCCCGTCTCCCTCTTTTATGTTTTGTACGTGTTTTTTTTGTTTTTATGTCTGAAATATGAGATTTAAGGTTTTGTTTTACGACATTAAAATATGAGTTTTCAAGCTTTTTATGTGTTTAAAAAAAACAAAAAAAGCCGTTGCTAACAAGTGGCTAGTTGGCCTTCGTGAGGTCATGTGACCGCGGTGAAGTTCCTCTGTAGCTTCACGAGTCAATTTAGTAAATAAAAAACACATTTTAAACATTACTTAGTTCAACGACCTTCAGAAATTGTGATACTCTGTCCATAGTTTTTACAACGTTTGACATAAGGAGCAAATAAAAAATACTAATCAAATAAAATCATATCCTCATTTTGTAAAATGCCAAATTCACTATTTGAAAATCTCTAAATATAAATATTTTTGCCGGACGTCACAGTCAGGAGAGAGCGAGAGAGAGACATAGACAGAGAGAGAGAGAGAGAGAGAGAGACATAGACAGAGAGAGAGAGAGAGAGAGACATAGACAGCGAGAGAGAGAGAGAGAGAGACGTAGACAGAGAGAGATTTTTTTTTTGATTTTTACAAAAACTTTATTTCTACATAGAACAATACGAACATACAGACACATGAACCAACTAAACCCAACAACAAAAACCTTTTGTGTCCCTGAGAGGTCCTGAGACCCCACTCAGTATGGAGTCGGGAGTTTCCTCTTCTTCCTCCTGCAGCATCTTCTTCTCAACCTCCTGCAGCATCTCCGTCCCGTCCTTCTCCTCCTCCTGCAGCCTCTCCGTCCCGTCCTTCTCCTCCTCCTGCAGCCTCTCCGTCCCGTCCTTCTCCTCTTCCTGCAGCATCTCCATCCCGTCCTTCTCCTCCTCCTGCAGCCTCTCCGTCCCGTCCTTCTCCTCTTCCTGCAGCCTCTCCGTCCCGTCCTTCTCCTCCTCCTGCAGCCTCTCCATCCCGTCCTTCTCCTCCTCCTGCAGCCTCTCCGTCCCGTCCTTCTCCTCTTCCTGCAGCATCTCCATCCCGTCCTTCTCCTCCTCCTGCAGCCTCTCCGTCCCGTCCTCCTCCTCCTCCTGCAGCCTCTCCGTCCCGTCCTTCTCCTCCTCCTGCAGCCTCTCCGTCCCGTCCTCCTCCTCCTCCTGCAGCATCTCCGTCCCGTCCTTCTCCTCCTCCTGCAGCCTCTCCGTCCCGTCCTTCTCCTCTTCCTGCAGCATCTCCGTCCCGTCCTTCTCCTCCTCCTGCAGCCTCTCCATCCCGTCCTTCTCCTCCTCCTGCAGCCTCTCCGTCCCGTCCTTCTCCTCTTCCTGCAGCATCTCCATCCCGTCCTTCTCCTCCTCCTGCAGCCTCTCCGTCCCGTCCTCCTCCTCCTCCTGCAGCCTCTCCGTCCCGTCCTTCTCCTCTTCCTGCAGCATCTCCATCCCGTCCTTCTCCTCCTCCTGCAGCCTCTCCGTCCCGTCCTTCTCCTCCTCCTGCAGCCTCTCCGTCCCGTCCTCCTCCTCCTCCTGCAGCATCTCCGTCCCGTCCTTCTCCTCCTCCTGCAGCCTCTCCGTCCCGTCCTTCTCCTCCTCCTGCAGCCTCTCCGTCCCGTCCTTCTCCTCTTCCTGCAGCCTCTCCGTCCCGTCCTTCTCCTTCAGCCTCTCCGTCCCGTCCTTCTCCTCCTCCTGCAGCCTCTCCATCCCGTCCTTCTCCTCCTCCTGCAGCCTCTCCGTCCCGTCCTTCTCCTCTTCCTGCAGCCTCTCCGTCCCGTCCTTCTCCTCCTCCTGCAGCATCTCCGTCCCGTCCTTCTCCTCTTCCTGCAGCCTCTCCGTCCCGTCCTTCTCCTCCTCCTGCAGCATCTCCGTCCCGTCCTTCTCCTCCTCCTGCAGCATCTCCGTCCCGTCCTTCTCCTCTTCCTGCAGCCTCTCCCTCTCGTCCTCGTCCTCGGAGCAGGGCAGCCACCGTCGCCTCTGGAAGTCTCTGCAGGACCTCCTCACCCTCCCTTATCTCTCTCTCCACATTCTGCGCTATCTTTCTAAGCCTGTAGCCCTCCTGCTTTGTAAAGCTTTTACCTGCTTTACCGGCCATGTGGTGCCTAATGGACCTAGCGAGCCTCGGCACATCAGAGAAGTGGTTCTCTATCACCACCCCTCCGTGCTCCCCTCCTGCGCCCCACTTCCCCCCTCCTGCACCCCACCCGCCTCCTCCCGGCCTCCCTCCTTGTCCCCTCCGTCCTCCTGGCCTCCCTCCTTGTCCCCTCCGTCCTCCCCGGTGTCTCTCTCGGTCGGGTTCCCCTCGGCGCCCTCCTGTCCACCAGATGTCTTCTGAGGACAGGCCCTGCTCTGGTGTCCCTCCCTCCCACAACTAAAACACCTCATGTCGTCTGACGTTGCGAAACAGACATACACACACCCCTCCACTCTCACTCTGAATGAGGTGTTCAGGGCCCCGTTCCTGTCGTTGAGGACCATGAACAGCTGTCTCCGGTGAGACACCACGTGTCTCTGGAGCTGAGACCTGAACCCAGAGGACAGCTTCCTCACCTGGGAAGTAACCCTCCCGTACCTGGACAGTTCCCCCACCAAATCCTCGTCCTTCACGAACGGGGGGACGTTGGACACCGTCACTTTAACCGCCGGTGTGTACAGAGGAGAGACGGGGACGTGCGTGTCGGACACCACGACCCCGTCTCTCCACCACCGCGTCGGCCTTACTCACGGTGTCCAGGAAGATGACCACGGCTTTGTTCATCCGCATGGCCGACCAGCACCAGCTGCATCATCATCATCATCATCATCATCATCGTTGCAAATGAGAAACTAAAGCTCATTTGGAGTAAAAGAGTCCTCCTCCTCCTCGTCCTCATCCTCCTCTTTCTCCTCATCATCCTCCTCCTCTTTCTCATCATCCTCCTCATCATCATCCTCCTCCTCCTCCTCATCGTCGGGATGAGAGCGGTTCAGGAATGCGGTTTATTTCCTTCACATCAGACGTCGGTGAATTATAGACGAGATGCGAGCGCATCAATTATTCAGACCCGGGAAGAAGAAAAAAGAAAAATGTCCGAAAGTTTTAATTACGGGCTCCTCTTTCTTCATCGTCATGTGTGTGTGTGTGTGTGTGTGGGTGTGTGTGTGTGTGTGTGTGTGTGGTAACATTTGGTAAAGGCCGTGAAGCGTTTAGTGAGGTGGAAACGTTGCACCAGCTGTTCCCCTTTGAAGAGAAACAATCAGTGTGCTCCATTTCACCTGACGTGCTTCCTGGTCTCCTTCCTTCCTTCCTTCCTTCCTTCCTTCCTTCCTTCCTGTATCGTTCTCCAATCTACTCTTACATCACAAACCTGAATCTCCACTCTGCAGCTGTTATACTGCATATATAACCATATATAATATATATATATATATATAACCATATATAATATATATTATATATATAACCATATATAATATATATTATATATATATATAACCATATACACAAATTAAATAATTAATATCAGTAAAAAGAGGCCACTATATTTGTGCTCATACTCTTTATATATCTAAAGGTCTGCATTGAGGCACAACGAAATATTATATGTAATATATTCAGATTTATTTACCTGAAAACACACATCTGGAGGTACAAATACACAAATGAACTCAGTAAGTCGTAGAGAGGCAACATGAAGCCCCTGTTGACTCACAGTGTGTGTGTCTGTAACAGTTATACTATACTATATACTTTCATCATAATATATTATGAGGTGATGACAATGGGCCGCTGGGCAAAGACAAGCACCCCCCCCCCCCCCCCCCTCCTCCCCCCTCCCCCCTCCTGCACAGCAGCCAGACACACACACTCCATTCATGATGATGAAGTGTCTCTTTGTGGCCACTTTGTGTCGGTTTTTCTTTGTCTCTTTGTGGTTGTTTTGTGTCTCTTTGTTGATGTGTTGTGTCTCTTTGTGGTTGTTTTGTGTATTTTTGTTGACATTTTGTATCTCTTTGTTGATGTGTTGTGTCTCTTTGTGGTTGTTTTGTGTATTTTTGTTGACATTTTGTATCTCTTTGTTGATGTGTTGTGTCTCTTTGTGGTTGTTTTGTGTCTCTTTGTTGATGTGTTGTGTCTCTTTGTGGTTGTTTTGTGTATTTTTGTTGACATTTTGTATCTCTTTGTTGATGTGTTGTGTCTCTTTGTGGTTGTTTTGTGTCTCTTTGTGGTTGTTTTGTGTCTCTTTGTTGACATTTATGTTTCTTTGTGGTTGTTTTGTGTCTCTGTGTTTGTTTTGTGTCTTTTTGTTGACGTTTTGTGTCTCTTTGTTGACATTTGTGTCTCTTTGTGGTTGTTTTGTGTCTCTTTGCTGACGTGTTGTGTCTCTTTGTAGTTGTTTTGTGTCTCTTTGTTGACATTTGTGTCTCTTTGTGTTTGTTTTGTGTCTCTTTGTTGACGTTTTGTGTCTGCTGATGTGTTGTGTCTCTTTGTGGTTGTTTTGTGTCTCTTTGTGGTTGTTTTGTGTCTCTTTGTTGACATTTGTGTCTCTTTGTGGTTGTTTTGTGTCTCTTTGTGGTTGTTTTGTGTCTCTTTGCTGACATTTTGTGTCTCTTTGTGGTTGTTTTGTGTCTCTTTGTGTTTGTTTTGTGTCTTTTTGTTGACGTTTTGTGTCTCTTTGCTGACGTGTTGTGTCTCTTTGTGGTTGTTTTGTGTCTCTTTGTTGACATTTTGTGTCTCTTTGTGGTTGTTTTGTGTCTCTTTGTTGACGTTTGATGTTTATATTTGGTCATTTTCCCGTAGCTCCTAAAATGAGCGACATTTATCAGGATCACCTCACATCGTACGCTGCGTTTTCCATTTTCTTAACGAACATAATTGAAGGCCTCTGCGTCCTTCTGTTTGACCTGCAGGCTCTCAACGGGTTCGTCATGGTGCTCACGGCCGGCGGGACCATCTTCTACTCCTCTCACACCATCCAGGACTACCTGGGCTTCCACCAGGTACTCCTTTCTACACACATAGCACACACTTGAGATCGGAATGCATGTTTTAACGTGCTCGCCTAGCTTGGACGCAGCTCTGTAGAGTCTCGAGGAGCACACGTCTGATCCTTTTAAAGCCAGCAGGGGCTCTGTTCTCCAAACGAAGACCGGGTCCGGGCGGAGAGCCTCGCGTGCAGCATCTGCTGGTGAGCGGCTCGGGGGTCTCGTACGACCCGTCGCTCGAGAGTCACCGGCAACAGGGCCTGACCTATTTACAGCTTGGCCTTTAGCGCCCCCCCCCCCCCCCCCCCCCCCCCCCCTCACAGGCTCAGCGGCATCCACTCGTTTGACAGCCAGCTGATGTGTTTACCTCGTGTTTCCAAGAAGTACACAAGAGGTTCGCTCAGAACCACTTCCACTAATACCTCCGTGACTGCACGAGAGTGCACACACTCACACACACCAGTTACTATCATGCAACACCCCCGACCGGCGTACTATAAGTACACTTATTTTCCAGACGTACAATCCTGCATACACAACCTCAATGTCGCTATCGTTTTCTCAGACCGACGTCATGCACCAGAGTGTGTTCGAGCTGGTCCACACGGAGGACCAGCAGGAGCTCAGGAGGAACCTGCACTGGGCCTTGAATCCTCCTGCGGCCGCCGCGCCCGCCATCACCCAGGACTCCCCCCAAGGTGAGGACCCCCTCCTCCTGCCATTGAGAGATCCCAGTGGGACTGAAACAGGGAAAACACTAAAAAATATACAGTATGTGTTGTTTTTGGAATGTTTTGTTGTTGGTTCTGTTTCATCTCGTAGTGTTTCTGCCAGAAGGGCTGTTACATCTGTTACTTTGTGTCTTTTTGTGGTTATTTTGTATCTTTGTTTGTGTCTTTTGGTCGTTTTGTGTGTCTGATGTCATTTCTGTGTGTGTGTTTTTTTTGTTAATGCTTTGTGTCTCTTTGTTGTCATTTTGTATTTTACCTGTTTGTTTTGTGTCCATTTGTTGTCTTTTTGTATTTTACCTGTTTGTTTTGTGTCCATTTGTTGTCTTTTTGTATTTTACCTGTTTGTTGTCTTTTTGTGTCTCTTAATAGTCGATTTATGTTTTGTGTTTCTTTGAGGTAATTTTGTTTCTTTTTTTGCTCGCTTTGTGTCTATTTTGTTGACGTTTTGTGTCTGTTTGTTGACATTTTGTGTCTGTTTGTTGAGTTTTTAATCTATTTGTAGTCTTTTGAGTCTCTTTCTTAACTTTTTAGTTTTTTTTGTAGTCTTTTTGTGTTTCTTTGAGGTCATTTTGTTTCTTTTTTTGCTCGTTTTTTGTCTCTTTGTTGACATTTTGTGTCTGTTTGTTGAGTTTTTAATCTATTTGTAGTCTTTTGAGTCTCTTTCTTAACTTTTTAGTTTTTTTTGTAGTCTTTTTGTGTTTCTTTGAGGTCATTTTGTTTCTTTTTTTGCTCGCTTTGTGTCTCTTTGTTGACGTTTTGTGTCTCCTTGTTTACATTTTGTTTCTCTTTGTTGATGTTTTGAGTCTCTTTGTAATCTTTTGAGTCTCTTTGTAGTCTTTTTGTGTTTCTTTGAGGTCATTTTGTTTCTTTTTTGCTCGCTTTGTGTCTCTGTTGACGTTTTGTGTCTCTTTGTTTACATTTTGTTTCTCTTTGTTGATGTTTTGAGTCTCTTTGTAGTCTTTTTGTGTTTCTTTGAAGTCATTTTGCTTCTTTTTTTGCTCGCTTTGTGTCTCTTTGTGTCTCTTTGTTGACGTTTTGTGTCTTTTTGTTGTTTCGTGTCTCTTTGTTTACATTTTGTGTCTGTTTGTTGACGTTTTGAGTCTCTTTGTAATCTTTTGAGGGTTTTTTGTAGTCTTTTGTGTCTCTTTGTAGTCTTTTTATGTTTCTTTTTGGTCATTTTGCTTCTCTCGGTTGGTGCATTTTGTAAATGAAGTTCCAGGGTGACCCCCTGACCTTTGGGGCCCCTCAGTAATCTCTTCTCTATGGAAAGTGGGGATACTGGCAAACTTTTGCTCGGTTGAACATGCATCAAGTCTCTGTACATCCGACATTTATTACAGCTCCACTGCAGCCCCCTCAGCCTGTGAGGACACACACATTTTGGACATAAACATCGTCCGGTTAGGTAAACACAGTTTCAGGCGTTAAGCCGTAAAACCATGCTCAGGTCAAGTCACATGACTCGGTAATCTTCGGCGTGGCTTAGGAGGTAAAGTGGTCCCAGATCTGCACTTGGGGTTGTAAGTTGCTTACGTGTGTGTGGAGCAATGTGTTTAGACCAGGACCCACAGCTCTGACCCCCCTCACACACACACACACACACACACACACTCCCCCCGCTTGGTGTGTTAAGACCGGGCCTCATTACATAAGTCCGTCGTACGTGATGCCGGGCTGCTGATTACATGAGACCGGATTTAAAGTCCAGCTCAAGAAATGAACGCATGAGATGTTTACTTTGAAAAAAAAAATGAGCTTTTAGGTTTTTTTTTTGAACGTCAAAAAACAAGTTAAACTGCATTGTTGTTTTTCGTTGTAAACACAGAGATGGAGCCGGACAGCAGCTCGTCCGTGGTCACCTACAAACCCGATCAGCTTCCCCCGGAGAACTCGTCCTTCCTGGAGAGGAGCTTCATGTGTCGCTTCCGCTGCCTGCTGGACAACTCCTCCGGCTTCCTGGTGGGTTCAATGTCCAAACGCCTGCAGGAACGACGGCATCTTGACTTTGACAACGTTAAAACATGCTTCTTCCCTATCGTGCACGGCGAATTAAACACGCGTGGACCTCTTATAGATTACAGATTGTTCTAATGTCAGTAAACTGTGTTTGAGAGACATGAACTTAAACATTTCAGGCGTAGAGGAGCTAAAGGATTCTGTCTCTGTTTCTCTGTAAGTTCAGAAGTGAGATGGAAACTAGATTCAAGTAAATAAATGTGAGCGTTCAGAAGCAGAGAACTGGATCTCCCTGAAGACGATACAGACGATGTCATCGAGTGTCTTCCTAACACACACGGCCATCTCACCTTCTCCCACCAGGCTCTGAACATCCAGGGCCGACTGAAGTTCCTGCGCGGGCAGAACCAGCGGCAGGAGAACGGAGGGAAGGCGCCGCCTCAGCTCGCGCTGTTCGCCATCGCGACTCCTCTGCAGCCGCCGTCCATCCTGGAGATCAGGACCAAGAACATGATCTTCAGAACCAAACACAAGCTGGACTTCACGCCTCTGGCCTGCGATGCAAAGTGAGGTACCGTTGACGTCGGAGGAGATCCCGGAAGAGGGTCGTAGGTCGTAATGTGTTTTTTTCATTTTCCTGCAGGGGGAAGATCGTCCTGGGCTACACGGAGGCTGAACTGCGGGTTCGAGGTTCTGGCTATCAGTTCATCCACGCGGCGGATATGTTGTACTGCGCGGAGAACCACGTCAGAAGTAAGTTGGGTTCAGGGGATCGAGAGACCCGCGACCGGGAACCGCAACCTCCGTCCCGTCTGCTGGCGAGCTCAAGGATCCTTTGTTGTTGTCATTGCGCAACACGTGAAAAACGCGACAAACTAAACAAAAACAAAAGCAGTATTAATATTATTTATTTTTTATTCATAAGGAATATAAACAGCAGCAGCAACAACCTCATGGCAGATACTACAGCCTAAATGATACATTATGAATAAAGGCCTAAAATATCAATTAAATAATAGTAAAATACAAAAAGGTGAGGTCTATTTTCTTTAAAGAGATCTATTACAAGGTTGATTTAAGTTGTTATTACATAAAAATTTACAAAAGATAGTTTTTGAGTCATCACATCGTAATTTGCAATAAAAATAATGAAATATATATAAAACCGAAATGATAATCCGTCGTATAAAAATACGACAATAAAAAGCTAAAGTGTCGAAAGTGCATTTCCTTAATTTAACGTCCGTATTCTCCAAACACTTTGTGGAGAGATGTGGAGTGACCTTTGTTACAAAGGTCAACAAGCTCACCTTGATTAATCACCTTATAAGGACACTTTTATTTCAGTGTTTCCCAACTCACTTCTAATCTATAAATCCAGAGAGGAGCGGATGTTTCTGATCATCTTTAATATCATTTCCACATCACCGTATATTATCTGGAATAAGTAAACCAGCCATTTAGAAGAGATACGCATTCAATAAATCAATACTTTGTTTTATGCATTCAACAAATCAATAATAATTTTTTTTTATGCATGTGAGATTGAAAACATACAAATATAAGCATTCAAGAGTTAAGTCTCGTTCGCAGATATTAAAGATTGGAAAGAAACCAATAAAGGCCATTTTTGCTAAAGTATTTATTGACACCAATAAAATCTCTTTTATTCATTGAAAAACGTCAGTTTTGGGGTGTTACTATGGGATGTTACTATGGGGTGTTACTATGGGATGTTACTATGGGGTGTTACTATGGGATGTTACTATGGAATGTTACTATGGGATGTTACTATGGGGTGTTACTATGGGATGTTACTATGGGGTGTTACTATGGGGTGTTACTATGGGGTGTTACTATGGAATGTTACTATGGGATGTTACTATGGAATGTTACTATGGGATGTTACTATGGAATGTTACTATGGGATGTTACTATGGGATGTTACTATGGGGTGTTACTATGGGATGTTACTATGGGATGTTACTATGGAATGTTACTATGGGATGTTACTATGGGATGTTACTATGGGATGTTACTATGGAATGTTACTATGGGATGTTACTATGGGGTGTTACTATGGGATGTTACTATGGGATGTTACTATGGGGTGTTACTATGGGATGTTACTATGGGGTGTTACTATGGGATGTTACTATGGGATGTTACTATAGGGTGCTACTATGGGATGTTACTATGGGATGTTACTATGGGGTGTTACTATGGGATGTTACTATGGGATGTTACTATGGGATGTTACTATGGGGTGTTACTATGGAATGTTACTATGGGATGTTACTATGGGATGTTACTATGGGCTGTTACTATGGGATGTTACTATGGGATGTTACTATGGGGTGTTACTATGGGGTGTTACTATGGGATGTTACTATGGGGTGTTACTATGGGATGTTACTATGGGATGTTACTATGGGGTGTTACTATGGGATGTTACTATGGGCTGTTACTATGGGATGTTACTATGGGATGTTACTATGGGGTGTTACTATGGGATGTTACTATGGGGTGTTACTATGGGATGTTACTATGGGATGTTACTATGGGATGTTACTATAGGGTGTTACTATGGGATGTTACTATGGAATGTTACTATGGGGTGTTACTATGGGATGTTACTATGGGATGTTACTATGGGCTGTTACTATGGGATGTTACTATGGGATGTTACTATGGGGTGTTACTATGGGATGTTACTATGGGATGTTACTATGGGATGTTACTATGGGGTGTTACTATGGGATGTTACTATGGGGTGTTACTATGGGATGTTACTATGGGATGTTACTATAGGGTGTTACTATGGGATGTTACTATGGGATGTTACTATGGGGTGTTACTATGGGATGTTACTATGGGGTGTTACTATGGGATGTTACTATGGGATGTTACTATGGGATGTTACTATGGGGTGTTACTATGGGGTGTTACTATGGGATGTTACTATGGGGTGTTACTATGGGGTGTTACTATGGGGTGTTACTATGGGATGTTACTATGGGATGTTACTATGGAATGTTACTATGGGATGTTACTATGGGGTGTTACTATGGGATGTTACTATGGGGTGTTACTATGGGGTGTTACTATGGGATGTTACTATGGGATGTTACTATGGGATGTTACTATGGGGTGTTACTATGGAATGTTACTATGGGATGTTACTATGGGATGTTACTATGGGATGTTACTATGGGATGTTACTATGGGGTGTTACTATGGAATGTTACTATGGGGTGTTACTATGGGATGTTACTATGGGGTGTTACTATGGGGTGTTACTATGGGATGTTACTATGGGGTGTTACTATGGGATGTTACTATGGGATGTTACTATGGGATGTTACGTGGGACGCTCTGCGACAACTCGTCAAATGTTTCCTTACGTGCAGAATATTGAGGACAAAGTGGCAAAATCCAAACAATAAAGACCCAGTTAAAAAGGGTCCCAAAAAGAGACGCTGACCCACGATCACTCGCCTCTTGGCGCTGGTCCGAGGGGCCGGTTCATAAAGGTCGAGGAGCGCCGCTCCGACCGGGTCAGAGAGTTCAGACAGATTTTTTTTTCGCTGGATTACGGAGCAGATTGAGCAAAGCTGCAGGGGAGAGGATACGGCCCACAAAGCCACCGGCACCGGTCGAAGCACCGGAGGTGACATCCGTAAGGCAACGCACTGACCCGAGGTCAGCGGTACCGCCGGTGAGACGCTGAAGAGAGGAAGGGTCAGGAACCCCTTTAGTTCTGTTTTTGGACCCCTTTAACGTGTGTTTGCTTCCCGTATCCATAGTGATGAAGACTGGAGAGAGCGGACTGACGGTGTTCAGGCTCCTCACCAAGGAGAACCGATGGAAGTGGGTCCAGGCCAACGCCAGGCTGGTGTACAAGAACAGCAAGCCGGACTACATCATCGCCACCCAGAGGCCTCTCCTGTAAGACAGGCCAAGTGGGCCAACACGGCGCCTTGATTTAATATTAACGTTTCCATGGCGACAGATTAGAGTTTATAATCTGATGTGTGCAGATAGATTATCCCATTGAAAAGAAGCAGGTAGAGTTTAAACCCCTGCAAAGCTCTGCACCCCCAAATAAATGAATTGTCTCCAGACAATAATCCTGGGTTTTTCCCGTCTCCATAGTGACGAAGAGGGAGGAGAGCACCTGTGTAAGCGCTCCATGCATCTGCCCTTCACCTACGCCACGGGCGAGGCCCTGCTCTACCAGTCCAACCATCCCTTAGCGGCCTTCAGAGACGGTGGCCACGAGAAAAACGGCAGCAAGTCGAAGAAGAGCCGGACTGAAAGGATGTTGAGGGACGGCCTGGACCCCGGCTCTCTCCTCGGGGCGCTCATGAGTCAGGACGAGTCGGTGTACGTTTGCCAGCCGGCCCCGGAGCCCAAGATGTCGTTCCACAGCTTCTTTGGGGAACAAATGGGCTTCTCGGACTCGGAACCCTCCTCCGGCTTGCACGGGAGCTGGGACGAGCAACAGCTCGGCAACAGCTTCGACCCGCTGCTGGCCACTCTGGACTCCCTCTCCCTGGAGGGTCACGGGGTCGTGGATTCGGAAGAGGGCGGCTGTTCGAACGGCGATCTGTTCGGCGCTCTGGAAGGTCTGGGGCTGAGCGCCGAGGACCTGGAGCTGCTGCTGCTGGACGAGCGGATGATCAGGGTCGAGATGGACCCCGAGCGCGTGCCCACCTTGGACGACCTCCTGACGAACGACGAGATCCTCTCGTACATCTACGACTCCATAGAGGGGAAGACGGAGAACGCGGAGCGCCAGGGGGCGGCGGCGCCGCTGGGCTCCACCGCCGCCACGGCGTCGCTCCCCGAAAGCGACGCCCCTTCGGACGCCGACGCGCAAATGCAGTTTCCTCACCACAAGCCTCCCCTGGTGGGCCACGCCCCCATCCTCCAACTGTCCCAGCAGATGCAGCAGCACCTCAGCGTGCGGCCGGATAAGGCGGCGCACGACTGGAACCAGCAGGGCAACCATCTGGCCGGCGCCTTAGTCAACGGAGAGCTGCCGGGCCAAAACCAATCCATCGCCAATGGGCAATGGGCGGCTCAAGACCTCCTGGTCGCCGCGGGGATACAGCACTACAAAACGCAACAGGCGGTTTTCAATGGCAAGGTCTCGGAGCTGGACGGGGAGCTTCACCAACGCTACCTCCAGCACCAGCAGCAGCAGACCAGAGTGCAGAACCATCTCTCACAGCAGTGCCGTGCCGACCAGAAGGCGAGCAACCTCAACGGCCTGCGCGGCATCTCCGGCGTCGAGCACGCGGCGGGCAAATCCCCGTGGCCGGACTACGGCTTCGGTCCGGGTCGCCTCGAGAACGGACGGAGACCCCCGAGGAACGCCTCGCTAGACCCTCGCGTGGATTACGACGTGCCGGACATCGACGTTGCGGATTACGCCGCGGGCGGTTTGTTCGGGAGGAACGGGCGACAGCGCGGGGGCGCGGCCGAGTCCGCCGCGTCGGCCTTCCAGGCGGCGAACCGCAAACTGCAGCCGGAGCAGATCCCGGTTCCTTTGGCGCAGGTCCTCTCCGGCCTGTCGCAGTGCCCTCCCCCCAACGTCTCCCTGGAGCAGATCCTCGGGGTGGGCAAGCCCTGCCGGCAGTTGGACCACTACGCCATGGTGGCCCCTGAGATCCCCCACGACCCCCCCGCTCCCAACAAGGTGAGGGTGCTGAAACACAAAGCGACTTAATGGCCCTTTCTGTTGGCGCGGATCGTTTCTCACAACTTCTCAAATGGTCGTTTATTATTATTTTCATCATGTCCTTTAGTAACATTCTTTTGGGTTCAGCCACACGAGATCTGGTTCCCTCGGGGTCGGTCCAAGACTTTGGTCCAGAGCTTCAACAATCAGATTAATTGTTAAGATGTTCTTTGCACTTTGATTTAAGCACTTTATGATCCCAGAAGATCATCTAACTTCTGGTCAAATGTTCTGGTGAACATTCATAACAAGTGAAGGATGAGTCCTCAGGATTCTGGTCTTTCCTTTCAACGGTGGGCCTCAACTGCGCCTCCTGCAGGGGAGGTGCAGTATATATATATTTATATATACTTAAATGAATTGATTTGATATTAGGGAGAGTTCAATCCTCTGTTTTACCAAGTACTAACTGAATTGTATTTGTGCCTCCGTGCAAGATTTAGACTAAAGTACTTAAAGTATTAGAAATAGTCTTTAAAATTATATTTTTTCGCGACATCGCGAGATTTATTTAATCTTTATTTATTCTTAAAAATTATACATCGTTTTTATCTTGGAAAAGGATTAGTGGGTGACATTGTGCATGTCCAGAAAGGGAAAATATAAATGTACAACTTAAACAATATTATTGTTCTATCTTTTATGTTGAAACACGGTTTCACGTCATTTCTTTCCTCTCTTTTTTTTCTTTTTTTTATATATATTTCATATGCTCGATGTGACTTATTATGTATCCTGCTTCCTCTTCCTGCGTTTCACAACGACACTTCCTCTCTCTCGCCCTCGTGCAGATGGAGAACGGCCTCCTCCTGAGCAGTAATTACCCAGGGGGCCGTGCGCTGCTGCCCAATAGGAACGGAGCAGCGCCCCCTACAGTCCAGATGCCCGTCCCTGAGACTCTGTCCAGCCTCCCCGACTACCTCTGACCTCCTGGACCAGCCTTATACATGCACACCGCAGACGGAATAAACACGGGCCTGTTGGTTTCGGGTTTTTAATTATTTTTATTTTTTTCTTTATTTTCTTTACAATTTTTTGGGGGGGGCGTGTGTGTGTGTGTGTGTGTGCGCGCGTGTGTGTGTGTGTGTGTGTGTTGTATTTCAAGTCATATTATCATACGAGTCCTTTGTTTACAATAATGCAGTCGAGAGAGCTCAGTTTATTTGAAGTAATGCAGTTTTTTTTTTTTTTTTTTTAAAGACGAGTTTGAGATGCAAAAACACGAAGCAGAATTTAGAGTTATTAACAGAATTAATCAAATATTGGATTAATCGTGCCGTCATCCAATATTTCAATTTGAACGCACACTTTATTGATCTGTCATGTCAGGTGGTGTTTTTAAAAAAAAAATATTTTGTACGCAGTGAAAACGCAAGTTAACCCAAGGAAGAAGTGTCCTAAAGTATTCACATTTAATGGGTTATAATTGGTATATAATGACGGACATCACTTTATTAGTAGAAGCTGAATATAAATTGTGAAATACCACTTTATTAGCAGGTTGAGGGGGAAAATGTATGATTATTTTTTTTTGTAGTCGTTTCTTTCCGACTCTCCTCGTCCCGTACGGAACTGAATCGGATAAATATTTGAGTTTCGGACGGTCGGACGGACGAAAACCAGAATTCGTCATCGGCCTGAGGTCGAAGACGGGCGGTCGTCCATCTCCACGTCGTGAATGTACCGAGGAATATTACTCCCATAATATGTGAGAGGGGCGTCTAATGCAGTTTTATTGTTGTGACTTTTTATTTATTTTTTTATTTTCCTGGGGTTTTTTTTTGGGGGGGGGGGGGGGGCATCCGAAACGCACCGTCAAACACACACACACACACACACGACCCCCCCCCCCCCCCAAGGTTTTTGTTTCCGACAGCATCGCTCACAAGTAGTTTTTTTCCCCCCCCCCGTCGTGTCACAAGAATGTAATCTTTTAATTTTTCTTCCTTTTGTTGAGCTCATCAATAACGAGATTATTCCACACGTTATTGTTTCTTTTTTTTTAATGTATAGAATACGGAAATTACGGCTAGAAATATCATGCACTTTATTTCATAGCAGCCAGTCAATGCAGACGTGTAGGGGCCGGGGGGGGGGCGCCGGGGGTTGTGGGTAACACGGCCGGGGGGGGGGGGGGGGGGGGGGGGGGATCTCAACGTGGACCGGTCTGGTGTTTCTTTTTTATTAATATTTTTTTTTCCGAGGCACATTTCAGGTGACGGGTTAATGTCCTCACGAGCACAAACACGTCCGTAAACAATCGTTACACATTTAATTTTTTTTTTTAATGTTTTATCTTCCTCCACTTGAAATATGATTATTATGATGTTGGACCCCCTGGATGACTTTTTTTAAATGTTATTTTTATTTCATGGTGAAAAGTCGAACCGACTTTATTTTGTTGTGTTTTCTTTCCTGTATTTATTCCTGCAGCAGGTAAGTGTTCTCGATTGTTCTGGAGTTCGATGTGTGAGACGGACAAAAAGAAGAGAAGAAGACGCCGACTCTTAGAAATCCCAGTTTGTTTGTTTTTAAAGGAAAAACACACGAAAAGATGAACTTATATCAAGCTTCCCATCTGACACATATACATATATATATATGTATGTGTATATATATATATACTTATATATAGAAAAACATACATATTTGTATATATGTTTTTTTTAATATATATAGAAATAAATATATATATGTATATAAATACATATGTAAATATATAGATATTTACATATATATGTATATATATATGTATGTATATATATATTTATATATATACATATATATAGAAAAACATACATATTTGTATATATGTTTTTTTAAATATATATAGAAATAAATATATATATGTATATAAATACATATGTAAATATATATATATTTACATATATATATGTATGTATATATATATTTATATATATACATATATATATAGAAAAACATACATATTTGTATATATGTTTTTTTTTATATATATAGAAATAAATATATATATGTATATATATATATTTATATATGTATATAAATACATATGTACATACATATATATATATTTACATATATATGTATATATTTACATATATATTTATATATATATATACAGTTACAGAATGGCAGAAACACTGAGAAAAACAACCAAATGTAAGTTTAAAGGACGACTGGACGGAGATCTGAATGTTTCTTGTAAATAGCGAAAACGACTGCAAAAGGACAATTATTTCAAAAGGCGAAGAGATGCTGAAAAGAGATTTCTATTTTAATTGTTCAAATAATGTCATTGCTATCGGTATTAATATTATTGTTCCGTGTTTTATGTTGAAGTGTGATACACGCGTAATAAGGTTACATGTCATCCGAGTCGACTCGTTGCTCCCCCCCCCCCTCCCACCCCCCCCCCCCCCCCCCCCTCTACGGGGCGGAGAAACGTTCGCTCATATTTAATATGATTGATGTGACTTGTTAACAATGTGAAAGAAGAAGAAGAAAAAAAAGACGTGCGTGTATATAAAAACCAGCTTGGAGAAATACAGGTATGTACATAGTTTTACGTCAAGTCACCCGTTACGAACACTATTTTTAAAAACACATGCTTATCAATCTCCTTCGTTGATTTGTTTTATTTTAGTTTTTTTTTAGTTTTTTTAAAAAATTGTAAATAATACTCTCATCACGAAAACACTGGACTCTATGACGGCCTGAGAAATGGTGCCATACATGAGGAGAACTTGTTAAATGGGCTGAACGATGTTGGAGAGTTTTGCTTCCTGACTCTGGGTTAGCCACGTTAGCTTCAACATGCTAACGAGGGGGGGGGGGGGGGTTGACCTTTGACCGCTTGTTTCAAATGTATTCTTTTTTTTAATCCTTTTTTGGGGGGGTAATAAAAGGAGTTCTTTGATCACAAAAGTGAGAAAAAAACACACAAACATCTGGCGAGCGTATAAAACGACCACTTGTGCGTCGGCCTCTCCGGTTAGCGAACGGCTAACGGTAGGATGGGGGGGGGGGGCTCCTGACCTGTAAAGGTGCTATGTGAAGCGTGTTAACATCAATAAATCATTACCACATTAACTCTGCGTGATTATACTTCAGATCAATACTTCTAAATGTCGTTTTTTTACGCCACTTCATCCATTTAATTGTTTTTTCAAACTGTTGTAAAAATACTTTTACTAAATCCTTCGACGTCCTCTTTTTAAATAGCAATGTTTAGTGAGGATACTTTTTAGCAAAGTTTTCTTTAAATGTTCAAGCTGGTAAGTAACTGATAGACAACATGGTCATTTTAAGGAGGACGTGTTCCTTTAATGGAGAAAATGATCAGATTAATCCATAAAATAAGTTTATAGTTCCGATTTTACGTCAATGCACGAGTAATAATAATAAAACGTCTGCATTGACTACTTTTACATGTTCAATGCATGACTGACTGATAAAGGAGTATTTCTACACTGCGGTGCCGGTCTTGAAGGCTCCCCAGAGCCAGTCCAGGACTCACTGGAGTCCATTCCGGCCTGAAGACCCGACGGTTGTCTTCTCCGGTTCTGAGTGACGCTTCGTATCGGAGGAGCTTAACACTTCATCACACACAAACACTGACATCTGGAGAGACGTAGTGGAGACTTCTGGAGAGACATAGTGGAGACTTCTGGAGAGACGTAGTGGAGACATCTGGAGAGACATAGTGGAGACTTCTGGAGAGACATAGTGGAGACTTCTGGAGAGACGTAGTGGAGACTTCTGGAGAGACATAGTGGAGACTTCTGGAGAGACGTAGTGGAGACATCTGGAGAGACGTAGTGGAGACTTCTGGAGAGACATAGTGGAGACTTCTGGAGAGACGTAGTGGAGACATCTGGAGAGACGTAGTGGAGACTTCTGGAGAGACGTAGTGGAGACTTCTGGAGAGACGTAGTGGAGACTTCTGGAGAGAACGTAGTGGAGACATCTGGAGAGACGTAGTGGAGACTTCTGGAGAGACGTAGTGGAGACTTCTGGAGAGACGTAGTGGAGACTTCTGGAGAGACGTAGTGGAGACATCTGGAGAGACGTAGTGAAGACATCTGGAGAGACGTAGTAAAGACATCTGGAGAGACGTAGTGGAGACATCTGGAGAGACATAGTGAAGACATCTGGAGAGACGTAGTGAAGACATCTGGAGAGACGTAGTGGAGACATCTGGAGAGACGTAATGGAGACATCTGGAGAAACGTAGTGGAGACATCTGGAGAGACGTAATGGAGACATCTGGAGAGACGTAGTGGAGACTTCTGGAGAGACGTAGTGGAGACTTCTGGAGAGACATAGTGGAGACATCTGGAGAGACGTAGTGGAGACTTCTGGAGAGACGTAGTGGAGACTTCTGGAGAGACATAGTGGAGACATCTGGAGAGACGTAGTGGAGACTTCTGGAGAGACGTAGTGGAGACTTCTGGAGAGACGTAGTGGAGACTTCTGGAGAGACATAGTGGAGACATCTGGAGAGACGTAATGGAGACATCTGGAGAGACGTAGTGGAGACTTCTGGAGAGACGTAGTGGAGACTTCTGGAGAGACATAGTGGAGACATCTGGAGAGACGTAGTGGAGACTTCTGGAGAGACGTAGTGGAGACTTCTGGAGAGACATAGTGGAGACATCTGGAGAGACGTAGTGGAGACTTCTGGAGAGACGTAGTGGAGACTTCTGGAGAGACGTAGTGGAGACATCTGGAGAGACGTAGTGGAGACTTCTGGAGAGACGTAGTGGAGACTTCTGGAGAGACATAGTGGAGACATCTGGAGAGACGTAGTGGAGACTTCTGGAGAGACGTAGTGGAGACTTCTGGAGAGACGTAGTGGAGACTTCTGGAGAGACATAGTGGAGACATCTGGAGAGACGTAGTGGAGACTTCTGGAGAGACATAGTGGAGACATCTGGAGAGACGTAGTGGAGACTTCTGGAGAGACGTAGTGGAGACTTCTGGAGAGATGTAGTGGAGACATCTGGAGAGACGTAGTGGAGACATCTGGAGAGACGTAGTGGAGACTTCTGGAGAGACGTAGTGGAGACATCTGGAGAGACGTAGTGGAGACTTCTGGAGAGACGTAGTGGAGACATCTGGAGAGACGTAATGGAGACATCTGGAGAGACGTAGTGGAGACATCTGGAGAGACGTAATGGAGACATCTGGAGAGACGTAATGGAGACATCTGGAGAGACGTAGTGGAGACTTCTGGAGAGATGTAGTGGAGACTTCTGGAGAGACGTAGTGGAGACATCTGGAGAGACGTAGTGGAGACATCTGGAGAGACGTAGAGGAGACTTCTGGAGAGACGTAGTGGAGACATCTGGAGAGACGTAGAGGAGACTTCTGGAGAGACGTAGTGGAGACTTCTGGAGAGACGTAGTGGAGACATCTGGAGAGACGTAGTGGAGACATCTGGAGAGACGTAGTGGAGACTTCTGGAGAGACGTAGTGGAGACATCTGGAGAGACGTAGAGGAGACTTCTGGAGAGACGTAGTGGAGACTTCTGGAGAGACGTAGTGGAGACATCTGGAGAGACGTAGTGGAGACATCTGGAGAGACGTAGTGGAGACTTCTGGAGAGACGTAGTGGAGACATCTGGAGAGACGTAGAGGAGACATCTGGACATAAATAAAAAGATTCCAATTCATGCTACTTCATACTTTGAATCATCAGTTTCAAGCTTTTACATTAAAAAAATTACAAATCTATTAAAAAAAAGGAATAAAAAAAGTTACATTTTTTTTTACAAAATTATAAATTCTAAAACATTTAAAAGTATATACATAAAAATAGAAACATGTACAGGTGGCCCCATGCAACAACAAGGACTAGCACCAGTTTAAACTGTAAGATGTTAAGTGGAAAAAGATGAAATAAAAAGTCTTATTGTAGATGTTTATGAGGAGCAGCGTTCAGTTTCCTCTCACTAAATCTTTTCTTACACTTTTCTTCGTGTACTTTCCTTTAATTGGAGCTTGTTTTTACTTTGACTTGTTTTTCTCCCGGATCCATAATGAATGTTTTTTTTTTAATGTTCTTTCACAATTTGTTTTCTTTTGATGTTTCTCATGGAAAGCGCTCTGATTTGCTTTGCTGCTGAAATAAGCTCTCCTTGTTAATATTGGCCCGGTCCTGCAGGGCCCCCCTATTGGCCCGGTCCTGCAGGCCCCCCCCTGCAGGTGGTTCCACTTAGACCCACCAGTCCTCGGGAAAGGGGGCGGAGCTCTGCCGGGAACAGCACGAGCTCACGAAAACAGGTGCAGCGCAACGACATGGAGGAAGATGTAGCTCCGAGGTGATTAAGTGAAAACACCTGTGTGTGTGTGTGTGTGTGTGTGTGTGTGTGTGTGTGTGTGTGTGTGTGTGTGTGTGATCCAAACACCAGGAATGTTTACTACCTCAAAGCCTGTAATGAGAACACCGACTTCTAACTGTTTCTTTTTTTTTAACTCTAATTGAATAACAAAGATTATACCCTAACTAATTTTATATAATTGTGATTTAATTGTAGCGACTTGAAGTTACTGTGAGGAACTTTTTACTGGTCCTGAACCAGTCTCAGTGTAGTCCTGGTCCTCTGTAGACCTCAGTCTAGTCCTGGTCCTCTCTAGACCTCCATCAGTAAACAGACCACCAGAGTTCTTCTTAAAGCTCCTCATCGGAGCCACCGGGTCGGATTCTTGTTCACCAGAACCTCCTTCAGCTCAGACTCCAGCAGAGACCAGTCCACCGTGGACTAGACCCAAATCCAGCAGAGCCAAGTCCATGGTGGTCAGACCCAGATCCGGCTTCATCTGCAGTTGGAGCTCCTCCTCCTCCTCCTCCTCCACCACCTCCTCGGCTCCTCTCTGGGAGCCGACACCACGCTGCTGGAGACCCAGGAAGTATTGCTGGACCCGCTGAAGGTAAGGGGGGCACGGGAGATCCAGAACCCGGACTGAGAGGGGCAGACTGTTAGACCCTGCTGCAGTAAAATGAGGTTTTCTAAAGGGACCGTGGTGCTCAGAGGCACTACCACTTTAGTCCACAGGGGGGCTCCAGAACCAACACTACCACTTTAGTCCACAGGAGGGCTCCAGAACCAACACTACCACTTTAGTCCACAGGAGGGCTCCAGAACCAACACCACCACTTTAGTCCACAGGGGGGCTCCAGAACCAACACTACCACTTTAGTCCACAGGGGGGCTCCAGAACCAACACCACCACTTTAGTCCACAGGGGGGCTCCAGAACCAACACTACCACTTTAGTCCACAGGGGGGCTCCAGAACCAACACTACCACTTTAGTCCACAGGGGGGCTCCAGAACCAACACTACCACTTTAGTCTACAGGGGGGCTCCAGAACCAACACTACCACTTTAGTCCACAGGGGGGCTCCAGAACCAACACTACCACTTTAGTCCACAGGGGGGCTCCAGAACCAACACTACCACTTTAGTCCACAGGGGGGCTCCAGAACCAACACTACCACTTTAGTCCACAGGGGGGCTCCAGAACCAACACTACCACTTTAGTCCACAGGGGGCGCCAGAACCAACACTATCACTTTAGTCCACAGGGGGGCTCCAGAACCAACACTACCACTTTAGTCCACAGGGGGGCTCCAGAACCAACACTACCACTTTAGTCCACAGGGGGGCTCCAGAACCAACACCACCACTTTAGTCCACAGGGGGCTCCAGAACCAACACTACCACTTTAGTCCACAGGGGGGCTCCAGAACCAACACCACCACTTTAGTCCACAGGGGGCGCCAGAACCAACACTACCACTTTAGTCCACAGGGGGGCTCCAGAACCAACACTACCACTTTAGTCCACAGGGGGGCTCCAGAACCAACACTACCACTTTAGTCCACAGGGGGCGCCAGAACCAACACTACCACTTTAGTCCACAGGGGGGCTCCAGAACCAACACTACCACTTTAGTCCACAGGGGGCGCCAGAACCAACACTACCACTTTAGTCCACAGGGGGGCTCCAGAACCAACACTACCACTTTAGTCCACAGGGGGGCTCCAGAACCAACACTACCACTTTAGTCCACAGGGGGCTCCAGAACCAACACTACCACTTTAGTCCACAGGGGGGCTCCAGAACCAACACTACCACTTTAGTCCACAGGGGGCTCCAGAACCAACACTACCACTTTAGTCCACAGGAGGGCTCTAGAACCAACACTACCACTTTAGGCCACAGGGGGCGCCAGAACCAACACTACCACTTTAGTCCACAGGGGGGCACCAGAACCAACACTACCACTTTAGTCCACAGGGGGCACCAGAACCAACACTATCACTTTAGTCCACAGGGGGCTCCAGAACCAACACTACCACTTTAGTCCACAGGGGGCTCCAGAACCAACACTACCACTTTAGTCCACAGGGGGCTCCAGAACCAACACTACCACTTTAGGCCACAGGGGGCGCCAGAACCAACACTACCACTTTAGTCCACAGGGGGCTCCAGAACCAACACTACCACTTTAGTCCACAGGGGGCGTCAGAACCAACACTACCACTTTAGTCCACAGGGGGGCTCCAGAACCAACACTACCACTTTAGTCCACAGGGGGCGCCAGAACCAACACTACCACTTTAGTCCACAGGGGGGCTCCAGAACCAACACTACCACTTTAGTCCACAGGGGGCTCCAGAACCAACACTACCACTTTAGTCCACAGGAGGGCACCAGAACCAACACTACCACTTTAGTCCACAGGGGGGCTCCAGAACCAACACTACCACTTTAGGCCACAGGGGGCGCCAGAACCAACACTACCACTTTAGTCCACAGGGGGTGTCAGAACCAACACTACCACTTTAGTCCACAGGGGGCGCCAGAACCAACACTACCACTTTAGTCCACAGGGGGTGTCAGAACCAACACTACCACTTTAGTCCACAGGGGGCGCCAGAACCAACACTACCACTTTAGTCCACAGTAAAGATGAACTAGTTCAGTGTCAAATATAAAAATATAATAATATATATTAATAGAGAGATGTCGATAGTTAATTCTTGTATTTCGAATTCGTTCATTCACTCTCGCTCACTGGAGACAGTTTCTTCCCTTTCATTTGCCTCAAGTAAACCTGAATGTAAGCAGGTAACACTCGTTAACAACTACCGACAGACACATTCTGTAACTACCTGGACTTACAGGTAGATATTTACTTTGAGCTAACCTCCTGGCTGTCGTTGACGAGAACCGTTACCTGGCAACTGAAGCCTAAAATAGGCCTAACGACGCCCCTGGTAGCACCCATTCAGCTTTATAGGGAGAGTGGGCTTTGCAGGGTTTTCTTTGGTTCAAAATATGCAGGAATCACGAGACCTGGAGCGGAGAGGGGGAACCAGAGGGCAATAAAAGAGAGGGAAGATAGTGGGATTACGTGTTCCACATTAGGGTTCGCGACCTCCCGGAGTTACACGTTTATTGCAGAATCGTTGCGTCTGGACTGTTTCTGCATGTAACCTACCTCGCTCGTAAAAAACACTTTTTAGAGTCACGAAAAAAAGGGATTCGGGCCCCAAAAAAAGTAAAAAAAGATTAGAAAGACTCATAA
This sequence comes from Cyclopterus lumpus, assembly GCF_009769545.1. Lineage (NCBI taxonomy): Eukaryota > Metazoa > Chordata > Actinopteri > Perciformes > Cyclopteridae > Cyclopterus > Cyclopterus lumpus. The sequence goes on from NC_046986.1 coordinate 3,544,021, forward strand.
GAATGCAATGTTTTAGGACCTCAAAGAAAAGGAGGGGAATGCAGGAAAGAAAACAAAAAAAAAAAAGATTGTGAGTGTCATGGAACAAGCTAGACAAGCATGCAACAAGTCTTTATTATTTTTGAAAAGCCCCAAAACATCCATTAAAAGTGGCTTCAGCTGGGCTTTAACGGGGCCCTCCGGAGCTGTCAAGTAGTGAGCCGTCGTGTGCAGAGCTGCCCACTAGGGGGCAGCAGCACACAGCCAGAGGATCCAGGAGGCCTCCATGATGATGAGGTGATGTGTTCAGGGAGAAGAGGAGGAAGAGGAAGCGGAGGAGGGTTAAAGGTACATGTTCAACACGGGCGTCTCTGGATGAAGGCCAACACAAAGAAGGAGACTAAAGACTAAAGCTGGAATGAAACAACACAATTATTTCATATTTATATCCTATAATATGTATATAAAATGTATTAAAACGCAGCATTTATTGTTCATTGTTTTGTTTGCAGACACCCTCACAAATGATCTTCACTGACTCCTAAGCAGGAAGCATGAGGTCGATTTATTGGAGCTGTAAAAGCAAAATAATTTCAAAAATCTCAAAAGACTCTCAAAGTTATCTCAATAAATAATAATAAAATAGTATGAGACATCATTTCCATGCTGGAGGAGCAGAGCGCTCCATGGTGGAGGAGCAGAAGGTCCATGATGGAGGAGCAGAGGGCTCCGTGATGGAGGAGCAGAGGGCTCCATGATGGAGGAGCAGAGGGCTCCATGATGGAGGAGCAGAGGGCTCCGTGATGGAGGAGCAGAGGGCTCCATGATGGAGGAGCAGAGGGCTCCGTGATGGAGGAGCAGAGGGCTCCGTGATGGAGGAGCAGAAGGTCCATGATGGAGGAGCAGAGGGCTCCATGATGGAGGAGCAGAGGGCTCTGTGATGGAGGAGCAGAGGGCTCCGTGATGGAGGAGCAGAAGGTCCATGATGGAGGAGCAGAGGGCTCCGTGATGGAGGAGCAGAGGGCTCCATGGTGGAGGAGCAGAAGGTCCATGATGGAGGAGCAGAGGGCTCCATGATGGAGGAGCAGAGGGCTCCATGATGGAGGAGCAGAGGGCTCCATGGTGGAGGAGCAGAAGGTCCATGATGGAGGAGCAGAGGGCTCCGTGATGGAGGAGCAGAGGGCTCCATGGTGGAGGAGCAGAGGGCTCCGTGATGGAGGAGCAGAGGGCTCCATGGTGGAGGAGCAGAAGGTCCATGATGGAGGAGCAGAAGGTCCATGATGGAGGAGCAGAGGGCTCCATGATGGAGGAGCAGAGGGCTCCATGGTGGAGGAGCAGAAGGTCCATGATGGAGGAGCAGAGGGCTCCGTGATGGAGGAGCAGAGGGCTCCATGGTGGAGGAGCAGAGGGCTCCATGGTGGAGGAGCAGAAGGTCCATGATGGAGGAGCAGAGGGCTCCATGATGGAGGAGCAGAGGGCTCCATGGTGGAGGAGCAGAAGGTCCATGATGGAGGAGCAGAGGGCTCCGTGATGGAGGAGCAGAGGGCTCCATGGTGGAGGAGCAGAGGGCTCCATGATGGAGGAGCAGAGGGCTCCATGGTGGAGGAGCAGAAGGTCCATGATGGAGGAGCAGAGGGCTCCGTGGTGGAGGAGCAGAGGGCTCCCTGATGGAGGAGCAGAGGGCTCCATGGTGGAGGAGCAGAGGTCCATGATGGAGGAGCAGAGGGCTCTGTGATGGAGGAGCAGAGGGCTCTGTGATGGAGGAGCAGAGGGCTCCGTGATGGAGGAGCAGAAGTTCCATGATGGAGGAGCAGAGGGCTCTGTGATGGAGGAGCAGAGGGCTCCATGGTGGAGGAGCAGAGGGCTCCATGGTGGAGGAGCAGAAGGTCCATGATGGAGGAGCAGAAGGCTCCATGATGGAGGAGCAGAGGGCTCCATGGGGGAGGAGCAGAAGGTCCATGATGGAGGAGCAGAGGGCTCCGTGATGGAGGAGCAGAGGGCTCCGTGATGGAGGAGCAGAGGGCTCCGTGATGGAGGAGCAGAGGACTCCATGGTGGAGGAGCAGAAGGTCCATGATGGAGGAGCAGAAGGTCCATGATGGAGGAGCAGAGGGCTCCGTGATGGAGGAGCAGAGGGCTCCATGGTGGAGGAGCAGAGGGCTCCGTGGTGGAGGAGCAGAGGGCTCCGTGATGGAGGAGCAGAGGGCTCCATGGTGGAGGAGCAGAAGGTCCATGATGGAGGAGCAGAGGGCTCTGTGATGGAGGAGCAGAGGGCTCTGTGATGGAGGAGCAGAAGGTCCATGATGGAGGAGCAGAGGGCTCCGTGATGGAGGAGCAGAGGGCTCCGTGGTGGAGGAGCAGAGGGCTCCATGGTGGAGGAGCAGAGGGCTCCGTGATGGAGGAGCAGAAGGTCCATGATGGAGGAGCAGAGGGCTCCGTGATGGAGGAGCAGAGGGCTCCGTGATGGAGGAGCAGAGGGCTCCGTGGTGGAGGAGCAGAGGGCTCCATGGTGGGGGAGCAGAGGGCTCCATGGTGGAGGAGGAAGGAGTGCACCATCATGGTCTTTGGTGATGGAGCTAGAGGTCCCGAATCACGGTGCAGACCAGGAAAAGGAAGGACTCCATTTCTACTTAAATATTTACACATGTTCTATATTTTCTCTGAGATGGAAATGTTTATTTTTGAATGACTTTCAATGGAGGAGCAACAGAAGAGAGATTGTACGGACGTATACTGTGCATCATGTTTTATAGTAGCAGTAGCAGTAGTGGTAGTAGTAGTAGTAGTAGCAGGAGTAGCAGTAGTGGTAGTAGTAGTGGTAGGAGTAGTAGTAGTAGTAGTAGTAGTAGCAGGAGTAGCAGTAGTGGTAGTAGTAGTGGTAGGAGTAGTAGTAGTAGTAGTGGTAGTAGTAGCAGTAGGAGTAGTAGTAGTAGTAGTAGTAGTAGTAGTAGTAGTGGTAGTAGTAGCAGTAGGAGTAGTAGTAGTAGTAGTGGTAGTAGAAGCAGTAGGAGTAGTAGTAGTAGTAGTGGTAGTAGCAGTAGTAATAGTAGTAGTAGTGGTAGGAGTAGTAGTAGTAGTAGTAGTAGTGGTAGTAGTAGTAGTAGTAGTAGTAGTGGTAGTAGTAGTAGTAGTAGCAGTAGTAGTAGTGGTGGTAGTAGTAGTAGTAGTAGTAGTAGCAGTAGGAGTAGTAGTAGTAATAGTAGTAGTAGCAGTAGCAATAGTAATAGTAGTACTAATAGTAGTAGTGGTGGTAGTAGTAGTAGTAGTAATAGTAGTAGTGGTGGTGGTAGCAGCAGTAGTAGGAGTAGCAGTAGTAATAGTAGCAGTAGTAGTAGTAGTACTAATAGTAGTAGTAGTAATAGTAGTAGTAGTAGTGGTGGTGGTAGCAGCAGTAGTAGGAGTAGTAGTAGTAATAGTAGTACTCATAGTAGTAGCAGTATGAGTAGTAGTAGTAGTAGCAGTAGTAGTAGTAGTGGTAGTAGCAGTAGTAATAGTAGTAGTAGTAGTAGTGGTAGTAGTAGTAGTACTGGTGGTAGTAGTAGTAGTAATAGTAGCAGCAGCAGTAGCAGTAGTAGTAGTGGTGGTAGTAGTAGTAGTAGTAGTAGTAGTAGTAGTGGTGGTGGTAATAGATGGTTGGTGGTGGCAGCAGCAGTAGCAGTAGTAGTGGTGGTAGTAGTAGTAGTAGTAGTAGTAGTAGTAGTGGTGGTGGTAATAGTGGTGGTGGTGGCAGCAGCAGTAGCAGTAGTAGTGGTGGTGGTAGTAGTAGTAGTAGTAGTAGTAGTAGTGGTGGTGGTAATAGTGGTGGTGGTGGCAGCAGCAGTAGCAGTAGTAGTGGTGGTGGTAGTAGTAGTAGTAGTAGTAGTGGTGGTGGTAATAGTGGTGGTGGTGGCAGCAGCAGTAGCAGTAGTAGTGGTGGTGGTAGTAGTAGTAGTAGTGGTGGTGGTAATAGTGGTGGTGGTGGCAGCAGCAGTAGCAGTAGCAGTAGTGGTGTGGTAGTAGTAGTAGTGGTGGTGGTGGTGGTGGTGGTAATAGTGGTGGTGGTGGCAGCAGCAGTAGCAGTAGTAGTGGTGGTGGTAGTAGTAGTAGTAGTGGTGGTGGTGGTGGTAATAGTGGTGTAGTAGTAGTAGTAGTAGTAGTAGTGGTGGTGGTGGTAATAGTGGTGGTGGTGGCAGCAGCAGTAGCAGTAGTAGTGGGTGGTGGTGGTGGTGGTGGTGGTAGTAGTAGTGGTGGTGGTGGTGGTGGTGGTAATAGTGGTGGTGGTGGTGGTGGTAATAGTGGTGGTGGTGGCAGCAGCAGTAGCAGTAGTAGTGGTGGTGGTGGTGGTGGTGGTGGTAGTAGTAGTAGTAGTAGTAGTAGTGGTGGTGGTAATAGTGGTGGTGGTGGTGGTAATAGTGGTGGTGGTGGTGGTGGCAGCAGCAGTAGCAGTAGTAGTAGTGGTGGTTGTGGTAGTAGTAGTGGTGGTGGTGGTGGTAATTAGTGGTGGTGGTGGTGGTGGCAGCAGCAGTAGCAGTAGTAGTGAATGAAAACCTTTTAGGGAATGTTCTCATGCTCCCCAGAGGATGGAACTCTCATTATCGGGGCACCTTCAGGAAAATGTCAATAAATAAATGTAAAAATAAATAAAATAAAATAAAAATATAGAAAGTACTTTATATATTTAGATGTATTTAACAATAATAAATATATACATATTATTATTATATATTATAATATTTACAAAAATTATATATATAATATATAATATTTAGACATTGTTGTTTGTGTTTGACAATAATTTATAAACCCTTTAACAACAACAACGTATTATATTTTTGCCAATAAAGGTCAATGAATTGAATTGGAAGAGAGTACACAGAACAAAGACAGCAAACCTTTTAGTGAATGTTCTCATGCTCCCCAGAGGAAGGGAAACTCTCATTATCGGGGCACCTCCAGGAAAATGTCCATAAATTAATAAATAAATAAATAATAAATATATTAATAAATAAGAAAATATATAAAGTACTTTGTATATTTATATTTATTTTAACAATATTAATACAACATATATTATAATATAATAAAAAAAATATATATAATATAAAATATTATATAAAAATATTATATAATATTTAGACATTGTTGTTTGTGTTTGACAATAATTTATAAACCCTTTAACAAAAACAACGTATTATATTTTTGCCAATAAAGGTCACTGAATTGAATTGGAAGAGAGAGAGAGAGAGAGAGAGAGAGAGAGAGAGAGAGAGAGAGAGAGAGAGAGAGAGAGAGAGCCAGAGGGAGGGGAGGTACGGGGGGAGAGAGAGGGAGGTAGAGAGACCCTGGCGGACAGCAGCAGAGAGGGAGGCTGGACGGGGAACAATAGAGGGAGCCGAAGCCAGCCCTGGAACACCAAACCACCAAGAGGGCGACGAGAGAAAGCAGCCCGGCGAGGGGGGGATGGAGGGAGAGAGAGAGAGAGAGAGAGAGAGCATGTGAGGAATAACACACAATAAATACAGACGCGAGGATTTTACCCCCCCCCCTCACCCCCACCCCCCCTGGACCGGAGGGGCTTTATTCCGGTCTTCTCTCCGCGTCGGTGGATCGTATCGAACCGGATTCCGACATGAACCCCACGGAAGCGGCCGAGGAGGCGCCCAGCGACCCCGACACTGATGCCTTCTACAAAACAGGTAGGACGCACGAGCGGCTGCAACGAACACGCACGCACGCACACACACACACACACACACACACACACACACACACACACAGGCACAATGAATGTCACCGGGAGAGAGGAGACGTGTAAGCCGAGTGAGCAGCCACCAGCAGAAATGTGCAGAAAACCCACCGGGAGTCTGGTGTGTGTGTGTGCGTGTGTGTGTGTGTGTGTGTGTGTGCGTGCGTGTTCGTGCGTGCGTGCCCTGCTGCTGTATGGGAAGCAAACAGGGACATCGGTCAAATCCCCCCCCAAAAAATAAGAAAATCGTGGTAAACGCTCTCATGTGTGACGCTGTTTGATGTTCAAGATGCATTTACTGTGTGGTCGTGTGTGCGCGTGCGTGTGTGTGTGCGCGCGTGCAATACTGTGAGCTCGTGTGTCTGATGCTCTCTACAAAAGAAAGAGGAAATCATGGAGGCTTCAGATCAGCTCGTGGAAGTCTGTCTGATGTGCGACTAAATGACGACTCACTGTGTGGAGAGCTTTAATAAGCTGTGTGTGTGCGTGTGTGCCTGTGTGTGTCTGTGTGTCTGTCTCTGTGTGTGTGTGTGTGGTGTGTGTGTGTGTGTGTGTGTCACACTGATGCATTTAGATACAAAGCAGCTAATGACAGTTCTGATTTAACTGATCTGAAAATGGTCAGTAGGTGATATAAAGTGTGTGTGTGTATGCATGACATAATGATTGTGTGTGTGTGTGTGTGTGTGTGTGTCTCCAGAGCACATTTAGCATCACACACAGCTGCAGCTGGCATCATTGATTAATCTCCCGGTCAATCAAGTCCTCAAACTGCTAAAACAGACTGAAAACGGACCGCGTTTGATTTAAAAAAAAAAAAAATTTCATTTAATTTTAGATTATCGGATTAATCAATGAGTCCGGACAGCAGAGCGTTCACCAGCTGATAGATTATCTGATTGCTTTAAAGTCGCTTATCATCCATCACCACCGACTATCCGTCTGGTTACGGCCACTTGTTTTTGTTGTGACAGTTGGTCAACGAGATGTGCCACGTTGCATTGTGGGAAGAGTTACAAGTGTTCCTGTGTAGTGTGAATGACTCCTCTGGTTGTATAGAAGTCTACGCTTCATGTGTTAAAGCTCCATTCTCTCTCCTGACCACCAGGGGGCGACTCCTCTGGTTGTATAGAAGTCTACGCTTCATGTGTTAAAGCTGCATTCTCTCTCCTGACCACCAGGGGGCGACTCCTCTGGTTGTATAGAAGTCTACGCTTCATGTGTTAAAGCTCCATTCTCTCTCCTGACCACCAGGGGGCGACTCCTCTGGTTGTATAGAAGTCTACGCTTCATGTGTTAAAGCTCCATTCTCTCTCCTGACCACCAGGGGGCGACTCCTCTGGTTGTATAGAAGTCTACGCTTCATGTGTTAAAGCTGCATTCTCTCTCCTGACCACCAGGGGCCGACTCCTCTGGTTGTATAGAAGTCTACGCTTCATGTGTTAAAGCTGCATTCTCTCTCCTGACCACCAGGGGGGCGACTCCTCTGGTTGTATAGAAGTCAATGCTTCATGTGTTAAAGCTGCATTCTCTCTCCTGACCACCAGGGGGAGAGGATGCTTTAGGGCGGGGCTACAAAGTGATTGACAGGTGACTGTGCGGAAAAAAAAAGATATTAGAATGAGTTTTGATCGGTCTTGGACACCGGAGACGTATTGGCTATATGTTTGATTCAACACACACACACACACACACACACACACACACACACACACACACACACTCAGGGTGCTGGAGGGGCGACACACCCTGACTTTCTGTCTCTGTCAGTGTAATTCAGTACAATAACTTTATCATAAACAGTCGTGCCAAGGTGCTTTATTAAATCACACACACACACACACACACACACACACACACACACACACACACATAATATTAGATGACTGTCTGTTGGAACTTTTCCAGCGAATGGACGTCCAACCTCCCCAGGACAAACAATGGAGGACAGTGTGAGCAAAAGAAGAAAGAAACTCGGTGTTCATTGAAATCCGGTCAAAGGTGCAGAGTCCCCGAGAGGTCACCAGAGAGGTCACCAGAGAGGTCACCAGAGAGGTCACCAGAGAGGTCACGAGAGAGGACACCAGAGAGGTCACCAGAGAGGACACCAGAGAGGTCAAGCGTTCCAGGTGCGCGACGCCAAAAGCGTAAAAGCTTTTGTCGAAGTAGCAGCTTCCGACTGCCGAGCGAGCGTTTCCGTGATTGACAGGATGCCGCCGCGGCGTTGTCCGGTCCGGTGAAGTTCATGACAGTTAACTGTAATATTTTAAAAGGCCTTAGTCAGCGTTCTGTTGTGCTGCAAAAATACAAGATCCTCCCTGACACACACACACACACACACGTCTCCACCTACATGCACACGGTTCCTTTTCGTCTCGGCGGCGTCAACGAGGAGTGAGCGGGCTGAAGGAGTGAGATCTTCAGAGGAGTGAGGTCAACGGCTCCGCACTGAAACCTGATCGACTGGATTATCAAATCACTCTGGCTTCAAGCGCGTCATTCGCCCCATTTAAAAAAAAAAAAAATTAGTTGCACTTGGGCTCACACACAGGTACCAATTCCAGTTATAGTAATTAAACTTGTTTAAAGTAATCTTAATGTCAACAATTGTTGTTTTTATTTACAAACCAAAGACAACCAGGAGCTGTGTATTGGCACAAATCTGGTGATGCAATACATGATGCAGCAATAAAAATCAATAACATGTTGATATCATGACGTGAGGTATCGATGCTGGTCTTTTCCTGGTTACAGTAAAGTGATCGAGCGGTTCTTTACACACATTATATACACATTACTGATGAGTTATTATCCAAGAAGTCAATGTGTGTTTGAAAAAGCACAAATAGTCTTTCTTACAATATTACCACAATAAAGGTATTTAATAAAAATATTTAGATATTTGCCTCGATTCAGGGTTACAATTCAATATATTGTGAAAACATAGTATGAGAAACACACCACATGCATTAAAAAAAAAACCAAAAAACCTTCTCTGTGTGCACTTACGCTACTTCCTGTCTCACTCCCTGTCTCACTTCCTGTCTCACTCCCTGTCTCACTTGGAAGTTGCTGAAGATGGATGACAAAGCATTGCATGCAAACTATTCATGCTAAATATTTACCGTATCACAAAACACGATATCGCAATGCTCGTGCGCGTCTATAATTTCTTGCACCTCACTTCAACTCCACCAGCTGGATGATTTTTATCTATTGACTGTCAACAGCAGCCAAACCAGTACAATGGACCATCAGCCTCCACAGACTGGTGGCTTTTCCACCATTTACAAGCTTGAAAAGCTCCAATCAAATGTATTTCACTTCTGTTTATCTCATTTAATCCAGTTTGATTCAGGTTATTTTTTTCCCTTCTGCTCATTGCTGAGGAAGTCGGGTGTGTTTTTGAATAATTTTTTTTGTATGCATAGGAAATGGTGGAAGACAAAAAAACATGAAATGGAAAATTACACAGAAATTCTCACATTTGTGAATTTATGTAAAATAAAAAAAGGAGCAGAAAAGAGTCGCCACACACTCACAGGAAGCGTCCTATTAGGAAAGGGTCCCATTAGGAAAGGGTCCCATTAGGTCCTATTAGGAAAGGGTCCCATTAGGTCCTATTTGGAAAGGGTCCTATTAGGTCCTATTAAGAAAGGGTCCCATTAGGTCCTATTGGGAAAGGGTCCTATTAGGTCCTATTAGGAAAGGGTCCCATTAGGTCCTATTGGGAAGGGTCCTATTAGGTCCTATTTGGAAAGGGTCCTATTAGATCCTATTGGGAAAGAGTCCTATTAGGAAAGGGTCCCATTAGATCCTATTAGGAAAGGGTCCTATTAGGAAAGGGTCTCATTAGATCCTATTAGAAAAGGGTCCTATTAGGAAAGGGTCCACTTAGGTCCTATTGAGGAAAGGGTCATATTAGGGTCCTATTAGGAATGGGTCCTATTGGGAAAGGGTCCTATTAGGAAACGGTCATATTAGGTCCTATTAGGAATGGGTCCTATTGGGAAAGGGTCCTATTAGGAAAGGGTCATATTAGGTCCTATTAGGAATGGGTCCTATTGGGAAAGGGTCCTATTAGGTCCTATTAGGAAAGGGTCCTATTAGATCCTATTAGGAAAGGGTCATATTAGGTCCTATTAGGAATGGGTCCTATTGGGAAAGGGTCCTATTAGGTCCTATTAGGAAAGGGTCATATTAGGTCCTATTAGGAATGGGTCCTATTAGGAAAGGGTCCTATTAGGTCCTATTAGAAAAGGGTCATATTATGTCCTATTTGGAAAGGGTCCTATTAGATCCTATTGGGAAAGAGTCCTATTAGGAAAGGGTCCTATTAGGTCCTATTGGGAAAGGGTCCTATTAGGTCCTATTAGGAAAGGGTCATATTAGGTCCTATTAGGAATGGGTCCTATTGGGAAAGGGTCCTATTAGGAAAGGGTCATATTAGGTCCTATTAGGAATGGGTCCTATTGGGAAAGGGTCCTATTAGGTCCTATTAGGAAAGGGTCCTATTAGATCCTATTAGGAAAGGGTCGTATTAGGTCCTATTAGGAATGGGTCCTATTGGGAAAGGGTCCTATTAGGTCCTATTAGGAAAGGGTCATATTAGGTCCTATTAGGAATGGGTCCTATTAGGAAAGGGTCCTATTAGGTCCTATTAGAAAAGGGTCATATTATGTCCTATTTGGAAAGGGTCCTATTAGATCCTATTGGGAAAGAGTCCTATAGGAAAGGGTCCTATTAGGTCCTATTGGGAAAGGGTCCTATTAGGTCCTATTAGGAAAGGGTCATATTAGGTCCTATTAGGAATGGGTCCTATTGGGAAAGGGCCCTATTAGGAAAGGGTCCCATTAGATCCTATTAGAAAAGAGTCCTATTAGGAAAGGGTCCCATTAGGTCCTATTGGGAAAGGGTCCTATTAGGAAAGGTCCTATTAGGAAAGGGTCCCATTAGGTCCTATTAGGAAAGGGTCCTATTGGGAAAGGGTCCTATTAGGAAAGGGTCCTATTAGGAAAGGGTCCTATTAGGTCCTATTAGAAAGGGGTCCTATGAGGAAAGGGTCCTATTAGGGTCCTATTTATAAACCGCTGATTAGCATAACATCGAGCAGCTGCGCAGGAGACGCGGCTGCTCGATGTTATGCTAATCAGCGGTTTATAAATAGGACCCTAATTCATCAGACGGAAACAGGAAGTGGCAAACGCGCATTCGCACATACACACACTCGCGCAATCAGAGAGCCGACGACCAGCTGTCTGTCAACCCGCCGCTGCTTCTCACTCCATTAGAGTGACGCGCAAAACAAGCCGGGGTGGTCGGTGATGTCGTTCGGGTCTTTGCGGCGATGGAAGCATGTGAAGCGCGGCAGCTCGTCACAGATGCATGCTGGGAGACCACGACCTGAGTGGCTGAAGGCTGAGAACCATCGTTTAAAATCCAGTCACTTCTCTCTCGGCCTACACATCTTTTTATTAGTTTTTTTTTTTATCTCTTGTGCTTTTCTTTCATACCGTTCCTGTTTTGCTTCGTCCCCGTGACATCTTAAATCTCGGCGTGTGTTCTTCACGTTCCAGCTGTGAGGACTTGAGGCAAACACTCTCTGTGTGCACGAGCGGGTAATTAGAGTTAATTGTCTCGGCTAATCTGCCCGAGAGCCGCGAGCTAATGTCTTTACGCCATGGAGACGTTCGGCCGAGGACAAAAGATGGCGGCGGCTTCAACGTGGAGTTTGCACTTCACGTGACAAGTGGGCATGAAGTGCAAAGGAGCGGCCATCTTTCTCTCTCTCTCTCTCTCTTTATTTATTTCACTCTTCACCACCGCTTGTGTCACTTCTGGAGTGGAACATGGTGAAGGCCTGAGAGGAGAGACGGTACAACAGTGTGTGCAGTTATTCTCATTAGTGCAACTCACAGGGATGGAAGTACCGCTACCGGTACCCTGAGAGTGATGCCGACACCGAGTACTGTGACTGGAAGCTGTGTGTGTGTGTGTGTATGTGTGTGTGTGTGTATGTGTGTGTGTGTGTGTGTATGTGTGTCCCACTGGCTCGCTCATTGTGACATACAATGTGTGTGGTGTCACCCGTTGGATTGTGGGTGTTTTGAAGCCTTGAGTTCTGAATTTTGTCGCCATCTTGTAAGTGGAAGTGACCGTATTTAGAGTGGCGCAGAGACGGCGTATACGGGCTCTGGTCAATCACCTTGTAGCCCCGCCCCTAAAGCATCCCCTGCTTTATGGTCTGTCTGACTCTAAATGACCATAATTTACTAAATGAACATCACGCTGTATTGAAGAAGACTTGAAACTAGAGATTGAGACCAAAAACTAATGTTTACAATGTTTTCTGAGGGAATACATCAAGAGAAGTAGAGTCATTTATATAGACTTCTATACAACCAGAGGAGTCGCCCCCTGGTGGTCAGGAGAGAGAATGCAGCTTTAACACATGAATCATAGACTTCTATACAACCAGAGGAGTCGCCCCCTGGTGGTCAGTAGAGAGAATGCAGCTTTAACACATGAAGCACAGACTTCTATACAACCAGTGGAGTCGTGCCCTGGTGGTCAGGAGAGAGAATGCAGCTTTAACACATGAAGCATAGACTTCTATACAACCAGAGGAGTCGCGCCCTGGTGGTCAGGAGAGAGAATGCAGCTTTAACACATGAAGCATAGACTTCT